>NC_053155.1:303272523-303572523 GCF_016835505.1 Polypterus senegalus
TGTGTCTGAGGTTGGGGGCTCAGTGACGCACCCTTCTGGCCACTGATGGAACTAAATGTCCAGTCTATCATTGCCACTTCAGAAATACAATTGTACAAAATAATTTGTTCTTGCCCAGCGCTCCTCACCAAGTGACCAAGTGACAACTCTCTAGGCAAAAATGGAAGAGTATATATTACTTCTCACTAAATGCAGAACTATCACATATATGGATACAGATTTCTTCAAATACATCAAAAACAAAGTAGAAACTAATTAACATAAATGAAAAACAACAATGTCTGTCCATCAGCTAATCGTAGACGCACAGCCAGATTGTAGAAAAGGAGTCAGAGACAAATCAGACACAATCAGAGTCCTGGAGATGTCGGCAAACTAGCCGGCTCCGACTATTGGCCATTCTACACCCGTGTCAGTGCTGGGTCAGCCAATCAGATAAAAGGACCCTTGTACCTGATGATTCCAGTTCTCTTGCTAAGCCAGGCATCAGAAATAATAAACAGGGAAAAACTAATAATTTAGTGAATGTTCAATAATTCCCAGGAAACAAAACTCAAACTTTTGAATTGGGAAAATCAAAACTCAAAATTTGAACCTAAAAATCTCTTTATTTGGTACAATGTCCAGCTGTTGAGCATCTGCAACTTCTCATCTTTAAATCATGGAAACTTCAGAAACTGAAATGAGTGTGACACTAATGTGAATGATGTCAACTGAAAAATAACATAAAACATAAAGAAAAATGAATTTCAAGAAAATAAGCAGAGGAAAAAAAATATACTGAAAACGCACCCAAATATTCAGAAATCCCTACAGATCATGACAATGAAGCTACAGTATAAAATAAAATGGAAAATTTGGGAAAAAAAAAGTCTGCCAGCAGATGTTTTTGGTAAAAAGTTGGCTGACATTGCTGTGTTCCCTGAGCCAGTCGGGGTGACAAGTGAACAGTTAACAGTACGTGTGCTTAGAATGAGGCTTGATGAGATAAGGAAGAAATAGAAAAAGATCTCAGTCTTGCTGTTTGGTACTCCTATATGCATTATTTTGTGCATTCTTTCTTTAATTTTTCTGTTCTATAAAATCTGAAGTGCCATAATTTTATTTCATGAAATATTTCTCTTTGGGTCAACTAGTTTATATCCAGAGTTATCTGTTATGTCATTACAGATTTAATTTTCTGAGATATATTTTTCAACCCTAAGCTTATAAATGATATGACTACACCCTTTACATGTCTACTTTTTTTCCATTTTTCATGCGACTCTAAGCCCAGGTTTTGCCAATAAATATTTTAAACTCCCAGCACTGTAGCATTAAAGCAGGGCCTCGGGCGTAGCTGAGGGAGACGCGACTCTGGCGACTATGAGCTGACATCATTTTCCTCTGTGTTTCACTTCAGTGAGTTTGCACAGAGAGGTGAATCCCTCGTCAAACTGGCATTGAATTTGGCCTTTGGTTTGCGACCCATCTATTACAGAACCCAAATATTAAATCCATAGATTTGATATTTCCAGTAAATATGTTTTCCCTAGGGACGTTAACCAAATGTAAGCTACACTTTTTTTTTCTAATATTTATAATCCGTCCTTATCTCCCACCAGTCTGGCTTCCAGTGATACAAGATTGAAATTACTTAGAACATGAATGAAGTGAAGGCTTTAAAAGCGTCTACAGAGTTCTGTAGAGTTGGATCCTATCCTGGTAGCATTAAATATAAAGAAACATCCATTGTAGACTGCAGTCCTTCACTCACTCATGCTGGGATCATTTCTCATCACCAATTAGCTTGATGTGACTAAGTGATAGGAGGAAAACAGGTCAACTCCATAAGGCCCGAAATATGTGAACCATCCTCCAAATTACAGAGTTCAGGTGTTTCATTGTTAACAGGTGCATAACATCAAAGCACAGAGCCATGCAATCTCCATTGACAAACGTTGGCAGGTTGTACCAAAGAGCTCAGTGACTGTAACCGTGACACTGTCATAAAATGCCACCTTTGCCACAATGGGAGATTTCTACTCTGTGAGATCTGCCCTGGTCAGCTATCGTTGTGAAGTGGAAGTGTCAAGGAGCAACAGCAGCTCAACCATGGAAAGCAGGACCACCAAGTGCTCAAACATGTATGTCGTCTGTTGCACTGCTCACATCAGAGTTCCAAACTGCTACTGCAAGCAACATCAAGACACGAATTGTGTGAATTGAGCTTCGTGAAATGGATTTTCATGGCTAAGCAGCTGCACACAAGCCTAAGATCACTATATACAATGCCAGTGGTGTAGATCATGCCATCTTTGAACTCTGGGGCAGTGCAAATGTGTTCTCAGGAGTGATGAATCAAATCTGGCAGTCTGATGGACCAATCTGCTAGGAGAACGCTACCCTCTAGTGCCTACTAGGAAGTTTGGCGGTGGAGGGGTAATGGCAGGGATTGGGCTAGGCCCCTTGGTTCTGTTAATGCTGCAGCACACAAACACATCTTTGACAACTGTGAGCTTTCAAACATTGTGGTATCAGGATAGGGAAGGGCCCTTTTCTGTTCCAGCAGGACTGTGTCCCTGTTCGCAAAGCCAGGTTAATAAAGACAAGGAGGAATCTGAGTGGACTGCACAGAACCCTGACCTACTGAACGCCTTTAGGATGAATGAGAACGCTGGTCTACTTGTTCAACATCAGTACCTGACCCCACAAATGCTCTTTTAGGCTCCCAAAGACACACTACAAACTCTGAAAGAAAAGTGGAGACTATGATAGCCACAAACGGTTTGGGGCAACTCCATATTAATGCACATGTTTTGGAATGTGATGTCCAACAAGCCCATGTAGGTGTAATGGTCAGGTGTCCACGAAGATTTGACCATATAGTATAACATATTCAAACCCACTTAATGCAATTTAGGTTCCCGGTAGTGTTTGTCATAAGGCATCATCAGTCCATCACAGGCACTCCAGGATCTACCATCAGAGTGACCTGGCTGCACACCCCAATGCCCTTTGCACACACATACGAGAAAGAATATGCCCAAAAACAGGAAACGTCCATATTTTCATTAACATTACAGGCACCTATCCCTGCTTCACTTCGATCTTCACAATTATAAACCTGTCCAATCAGAACTAGTAAAATTTTGTAAAGAGAAAGTTGAGTTCTGATTGGTTGATATAGGAGGGACACGATCTAATCAAGTGTCTAATAAGCTACCTTTATGAAGACCGTACATTTGATGTGTTACAGCGCCACAAAAATAAAAAGTCCAAATGGATGGTTATTGAAAATTAAAGCCCAGGTGTGTATTCGGAAAAGAACATTTACAAAAATGAAGTACAAAACGTTGTTTTGATGAAAGTTTTATTTAAAAAAAGATAAACCAAACTGATGATTTGAACAAGCCATAAACTCTGCAGTTGAGATTATTGAAAAAGACCTTACAGATTGTTAGGAAAGGGCTGATATCATCACTTCTTTACCAGCAATGTGCCATCTGTTTCTGTGGAGTTCCATAACACGAATAGCAACATGCTGGACAATGAAGCCACTGCAGGGGATACGACACACCAAACACGAACAGACATAGTTGGTGTAAATATACATCCCCAAAATGTTGCATTAAATATCATCTTTTTGCCACAACAGTGCATAGGTCTATAAAAACATTAAATTGACGTTTTTAAGCACATTATAAGAAGAAATTTGATGTGATGCTACACTCATCAATTAGTTTCTTACATTGATTTTTTCACACTAGTGTTTTGGAGTTTTTTTTTTTACTGTGGCCCCTTTACCTGATTTGTTATTGACAAATTTGTTGGCACCCCTCCACTTATAAAGAAGAACCAGTTGTCTCTGAAATAATTTGAAACTGACAAAGGTAATTGGCACCCACCATTGTTTATTCTGTATTTAACAAAAATCAGACTTTGCTTTTAAGTTTCAAAAAAATATAGAAATGAAAACAGCATGGACAAAAAAGATAGAACCCTTGACCTAATAGTTTGTGGCACAACCTTTATGGGCAATCGCTACAAACAAGCCATTCCTGGAGCTCTCCATGAGATGTCTGCACTTCTCCACAGATAGTTTGGCCCACTCGTTCTGTCCGAACGGCTCCAGCTGTGTCAGCTTTGAAGGGGGCCTTCCCTAAACTGCATGTTTCAGTTGTAGATGTTCCTTAGGATTCAAATCAGGGTTCTTAGGCAGCCACTTCAGAACAGTCCAGTGTTTTGTTCAGAGCCATTCTTGGCTGCTTTTAGCTGTGTGTTTTGGCTCATTATCCTGGTGGAGAATCCATGACCTGCGACTGAGACAGGACTTTCTGACACTGGGCAGTATGTTTCACTCCAACATGTCTTGATAGTCTTGAGATTTCATTGTTCCCTGCAGAGACTCAAGGCACCCAATGCCAGATTCAGCAAAGCAGCCTCAAACATAACTGAACCTCCTCCATGTTTCACCAAAGGTCTGATTTTCTTTTCTTTGAAACTTTCATTTTTTTCATCTGTGGACATAGAATTGATGTGGCTTTCCAAAAAAATTCCCATTTATCTAAAGGACATTCTCCCAGATTCATTATTGCAAATTTTAGCAAATTCCAGTCTGGCTTTTTTATATTGTTCTTTCAAGAGTAGAGTCCTTCTGGGTCTCCTTCCATTGAGCCCACCGTCACTCAAAAAGCGATGCGTGGTACAATCAGACACTGATGGACCCTGACCTTCAAGTTCAGCTTGTGTCTCTTTGGAAGCTGTCTTTGGCTTTTTTGTCTACCATTCTCACTCTCCTTCTGCCAATTCTAGAAATGATTTTCCTCTCACAGTCGCGTCCACGGAGGTTTGGCTACAGTCCCAAGGACCTTAAACTTCTTCATAGTATTTGCAAGTGTTGTCACAGGAACATCAAGCTGCTTGCAGATGGGCTTCTAGCCCTTTCCTTTAACATGCTTGTCTATCATTTTCTTTCTGATCTTCTCAGACAACACTCTCCTTTGCTTTCTCTGGTCCACGTTCAGTGTGGGACACACAATGATCGCAAACAGCAGATTGACGACTTTTCTTAAATTGGCTTAATGACTGGTTGCACATTTGGAGACATGTGTGATATGAATTCAAGAAAACATCTAGTTTGAAAAAAATCACTCAAATCCAATTTTTTAGGATCTTTTTTAGGGGTTCCGATAAATGTCTCCAGGCCATTTATAAAATATCTTTGTAGAATAAGCATCACTTGATCTCTTGTCACACTTGCTTTGCTTTACTCAATGACATATCAAAGCCATGCCAGTATGCAGGGGATAATCACTTTCCATTTCTTCACATTTCAGGAGGCATACAGTCCTTTTTCAATGAGCCGTAAGGGGACCAACAAATTTGTCCACATCTGTGATAATAATGGTACGGTGTCTAGTAGAGATGCCTTGCATTAGGGTAGTGGGGGGCAACCTTTTAAGCTTTGACAACGTGGGCCAACTGAGGGCCTTAATCCATTAATATTTACTGTACATGCACACCCCAATTTACAGAACCATGATGGGGGATGTTGAGCTACGTGAAATACATGCGAGCGAAGCTGCCCACATTGTAACTTTTCCTTTTACAGTTATATTCTACACCCCTACTCCATATATTTTCTCCCATATTTTAAAACCCCAATTATTTAATGTGAGATAACTCTGACTCAAGGCGGCATGTCATTCACTTAACCAGCATTTTATATTAATCTCCTCTGAAGATGATGCATTTTTGCTGATGTCTGTCATTTCTCAGATTACATTTCTTTAAGGTCACTTTGACAAAGTGAAATAGATCAACTTTAGCAATCGTACTATTTGATGAACGTGCCAGCAACCTAATAACTTGGCTTGGTAAAACATTTCTGCTTATAAGCTTTAAGTTGCATAAAGTTTGAAATGACTTCTGAACAGGTCAGAGTCAGCCACGCTCTCCTTTACAGAACATGAGTAGTGCATTGCAACGTCAAGTGATTTTGAAGCCTTTCCTGGCAGAAATGGATGCAAGGCAGGTATCGACTTGTAGATACAGTGCCAGGCTTTATTGGCTGCCCACCTATCCACACCCCTACAATAGATCAATTTAGAGTTACCAGTTGTGGAGGACAGACCACCTGGAGGTGATAAGAAGAGTCCTTGAAATGGATGCTAGACCTCAGGGTTGCAAGGAAGCCTGAGAGAGATGGGAAATGGCATTCCAAACTCTGTTTTCTTGTTTATCCTTGAAGTTTAAAAGTTGATTTTTGTTGAAGTATCTGGTTTCCTTTATTTTTGTGAGGACTTATTGAAGATCACGTAGCTTAGACTGTCACCAAGAACATTCCACTACAAACAGGGCAACCTTCACACTATCCCTTATTCCTCATTGTATAATCTAACTTCCAAAGAAACTTTTACAACAGTTAGTTTATTTCCCCAAGTTGTAAAATGTGGTAGGGTTATGGTTTTAGTTTCGATTTTTCTTCTTCGCATTCATCAATCTTTGCTTTGCTTTTGACTCTGGAGTATCATCTTATCATTTTATTCTCGGTTGCCCAGATTTAGTTTTAATTTCATGCTCTTGCTTTGCCTTGATCACATCTTTTTTTCTTATTACCATCTGCTGGTGTTTTTATTTTTATTTTTTTAGTGCTCACAATAATCTCCTGACACCTCAACGTGTCAACAACATTGGTGCAGTGACACCAACAATGACAAATTCATGCCAAAAAAATGTGTGAACAGTTCTGTAAAATTCATAATTGCATATCCAACCAACATACATCACTTTGTGACTCTCTGGTGCTGTGTTTTACAATAAGGAGGTCCAATTCAGGTTCAAAAGGTTAAATATATGTCCCAAAGTCCTCTATTTATTTTTACACACTCCAAGTCCATTCATTCTCAGTTGTTTTGGAAGCTTTTAAAAATTTGTTTTGATCAAACCATTTGCGTTCCCTCTTCCTAGAGCTAATGATTCAACAGGAATCCGTTTTTTCACACTACAGATGGATTCTGATTTCAAAAGTCTAATTAATCAGGGAGATCATTGAGGAGCAGGTATGATCCTCTTATTATCTAGAGTAATGTGTTTAATTTCCTTTCAAGAAGAGACCTTCCTACCAAATCAGAATGAACATTTCTGACACCGTTGTTGTCATTCTGTCACCCTATTTAATTGTAATTTTCTTTTTGACAACTTCATTATTAATGGACAAGATGCATTTTCAATAATTATTATCGAGTGACTCTATCAAGTTACATTAATTTGTAAAATAGAATAGAGCAGATTCACTTGGGGCCTCATTTATTAAGCTTGTGTACACACAAAAAGAGGCTTGAAATGTGTGCATGCAACTTCCCATGCAAATGCTGAGATTTAAAAAGGAAAACAACTGGAGACTGTGTGTATTATTACAGCAACTCTGATGCATGCATATGCAACATTTTATAGAAACTGGGCAATGACAACACCCTTGACAAAGTACAGAGATGTGAGCCAACCAGCTAAATGATGGCACACATGCATTAGAACATTCAAACAATCTGGACGAGAACAGGCCATTCAGCCCAACAAAGCTCGCCAATCCTATCCACTTAATTCTTCCAAAATAACATCAACTCAAGTTTTAAAAGACCCTAAAGTTCTACTTTCTACCACACTACTTGGTCACTTATTCCAAGTGTCTATTTGTGTGAAGAAAAACCTCCTAATGTTTGTGTGAAATTTACCCTTAACAAGTTTCAACTGTTTCCCTGTTTTCTTGATGAAGTCCTGATCTACTGGACTAATTCTGTTTACAATTTTAAACACTTCAGTCATGTCACCTTCTTAATCTTCTTTTGCTTAAACTGTAAGGGCTCAGCTCTTTTAATCTTTTCTAGCACTGATATGTCCTTTTTGTAGCCTGGAGACCCAAACTGCACACATGACTCCAGATGAGGCCTCACCAGTGTGTTATAAAGACTTCAGCAGAACCTCCTGTGACTTGTACTCCACACATCAAGGCGCTATATAACCTGACATTCTGTTAGCCTTCTTAATGGCTTCTGAACACTGTCTGGCATTTGACAGTGTAGAGTTCACTATGACTTCTAAATCCTTCTCATAAGGTGTACCCTCAATTTTCAGACCTCCTACTTTTACTTCCTATGTGTAATACTTTACTTTTACTGACATTAAACTTCATCTGCCACAAATGTGTCCAAACCTGTCTGCTGTCCAAGCCCATCTGTAATGATTCAACTGTTCCCAGATTATCCTACAATCCACCTAGCTTAGTATCATCTGCAAACTTAACAAACTTGTTACTTATATTTCTATCGAAACCATTTGCAGTATATGTTAAAAATTGCAGCGACCCTCACGCTGACCCCTATGGAACACCACTCTTAACATTCAATTCTGAATTTATAATATAATCTCTATATACATTAAATAAGTCCGTCTGTGAAAAGTGAACTATGATACTTAGCGTAATGAGAGAAGCTGCAAAATCAACCGGAATGTTCAAGCAAATGTGAACTTTGACCTGGACACAGACAGACGGACATCATATTTTCACCCAACACACCGTTTATTGTACAACTATTTTCAAAAGTCACGTGCTCACAAAATCCCAGTGCTTCCAGCACCGATCCCCCAAAGTCCAGGCTCACAGTCCTTTGTGCCTTTCTCCTGGCTGCCTCCAGTCCTCGCTCCAGCTCTGTCTACTACCGCCCGACATCCACTGCTGACTGGAGGCGGCCCCTTTTATAGGAACCGGGTAGGCTCCAGCTGCTTCCCGGCAATCAGTCCTAGCCACACCCCAGTGTGGCGGAAGTGCGGCTGCGCACCCGGAAGCCGTCCGGGTGTCCCCTGTCATCTTCCCCCCAGCACTTCCTGGTGTGGCGGAAGTGCTGGGCTCCAGGGTTCCTCAGGCACCTGGGCGCCGCCTGGTGGTGGCCACGGGCCCCTACAGGGCTGGGTTTCCAAGCCCTGTACCCGAGGCCCCCAACCTAACCAGGACGGACGCCCCCTCGCGGTCTGGAGGAGGCACAAGCCCTCCTCTGGTCCTCCTGGGCATCCCGGCCGGACTTCTGCCCCAGCCAGGGACCACACGAGATATTCCGGCATCGGGGTGCGGCCTGGCGGTGGCCACGGGTCCCTACAGGGCTGGGCTTCCAAGCCATGTACCCGAGGCCCCCAACCTAACCAGGACGGATGCCCCCTCACGATCTGGAGGAGGCACAAGCCCTCCTCTGGTCCTCCTGGGTTTGGGGACCACACAAATTACAGAAAAAACCCTGATCTAAATCCGTTAAGTAGATCTGTTGTGAAAGCAGACAGACAGACAGACAGACAGATGTTGGATTTTATATGTTTAGAGATATGAAAAATACTTAAGCTTTTATCAGTCTGAAGCAAAGGTTTTATTCCTATACATACAAATACCCTACGCCCTGCTGGGCTCTTGCGATGTATCTGTGCTCGTTGCATTGAGCAGGCTGCTTTTATAAGTTCACACACAAAATCAGTGCTGCTGCCACCATTAACGCAAATTAGGCCTAGGGCGCAGATCATGGGTTGGTTGAGGGTCAGGGGTTGGCCAGCCACACAGGTTAGGTATCGAACAGTCGGGTGGCGCATTAATAGGCTATGGGGCAAAATCACCTAGCATTGGCACTGCATATAGTACATATCTCTTATTCTCTGAAAGAACAAAATGATCTTAAAAACTCCTGGGGAGACTTATTTTGAAACATGCATCATAGGCAGTTTTGCTAGTACAAACCACAGAATGAGACTTAACAGTTTTAACGTTGCTGCTGCATTATTTGTCACAAGTCAATGTATAAACTACGACAGTAGATCAAAATAAGCAGATGTGAACTAAAAGTAGTTATGAGATAAAACAAATATGGGCTTAAATAAAAAATAAGTTAACCCTGCTGCATGATTAGAAGAACAATTTAACCCTTTAGCAGTCATCCTTCAAAATGTTAACACCCCAGAACTTCACCAACTCCTACAACACACATTTAAAAAAACAAGAATATCCACGACTATGTTAGTGGAACAGCACATTCTTTATTGGGGTGGCACAGGATAAACCGTGGTAGTTTTGTGGCCTCGCAGTAAGTATATCAAGGGTACACAATCCAGGGCCCTCCCTGTGTTGAGTTTGCATGTTCTCCCCATGTCTGTCTGGGTCTCCTCCAGGTGCCCTAGTGTGCGGTTGGATGTGTGTGTGTGTTTGCCCTGCGATGGACTGGTACCCTATTCCTGCCTTGCACCCTATGTTACCTGGGATAGGCTCCAGCAGACCCCTGCGATTCTGTTCAGCACTAAGCTGAGTGACATTCTTGGGGTGAGGAGTAATGAAATGATTAAGAGAAATGTAATGTTGTATTGGTACTAAGCTTTTAACTTCGGTATCATTGCCAGATTTTGGACATCAGTACCGGTACCAAAACAGTTCCGATGCAAATAACAGATAACTCCAAAACCCCTTGTCTTACTCCGGCTTCCCTGATGTGCCACACCATCATGCTGCACTGCTCACCAGTTGATGGCCGTGAAGTCCGGAATGCGTTAAAGCAATAATGTGAGGGGTTAAGTCCACCATTAAGTTCCAATCATGTCGAAGCATATAGTTTAGTTTAGAAAAATCTATGAAATGGATGTTTTTCCACAACTGCAATAGAGAATGTCTAGAGAAGGGGGAATGGAGGGGAGTTGAGAGGAAAGCCGATGTCTACTTTGGGTAATGTTTTTGAAATTTAGATTTTTCTGTATTATTCCAGTACCGGTGTACTGTGCAATCCTAATATAGAGTGACCAAGTCTGTCTTTGAGTAAGTGACATTTCCTTTCAAAATGTATATATACTGCTCAAAAAAATCAAAGAAAGACCGAGTATAGCATCAAATCAATGAAACTTGTGGGCTATTGATCTGGTCAGTTAAGTAGCAGAGGGGGGTTGTTAATCAGTTTCAGCTGCTTTGGTGTTAATGAAATTAACAACAGGTGCACTGGAGGGGCAACAATGAGATGACCCCCAAAGCAGGAATGAACAGTTTAACAGGTGGAGGCCACTGATATTTTTCCCTCCTCATCTGTTTTTTCACTCATTTTACATTTGACTACGGTCAGTGACACTACTGGTAGCATGAGGTGATACCTGGACCCTACAGAGTTTGGTTGCACAGGTAGTCCAACTTCTCAAGGACAGCAGGCACATCAATACGTACCATTGCCAGAAGGTATTCTGTGTCTCCCAGCACAGTCTCAAGGACATGGAGGAGATTCCAGGAGACAGGCAGTTACTCTAGGATAGCTGGACAGGGCTGTAGATGGTCCTTAACCATCAGCAGGACCCACCGGTATCTGCTCCTTTGGGCAAGAAGGAAGAGGATGAGCACTGCCAGACCTCCAGCACGCCACTGGTGTGAATGTCTCTGACCAAACATATATATATATATATATATATATATATATATATATATATATATATATATGTATTGTGGTAGATAGGGGGCGCTGTCTCGTCCCCTTGAACCCTCAAATCAGATGTCCGACACCAGATAAAAAGTCCAATAATTTAATTTATTTAAACTAAACAGTGCACAAAGCACCCTCCTCTCCACAATACGCATACACAATACCAATAATAAATCAATAACAATAAATCCTCCACTCTCCCAGAAACCTTGCCACCCTGCCACCCAGCTCAGCTCATTGTCTGGTATCTCTCCCAGTCCTTTGAAGTCCATGACCCAGAAGTGCTTCTGAACCCACAGTCTATGTGACTTCTTAGCACTTTCGGGTCAGATCAAAAATCCATCTTTTCATCCTAAGATGTACTTCCGGGTTATAGGACACGTAAGAGTCTCTGGGCCTCCCTGAAGCATCCTCTAATGGTCCTCAAGGTATCCAGCAGGGCTGTAAAGGAAAACTCCACTGTCCATGATTCCCTGCTGGCATTCGGGGCACCTCCATGCTACAGGGAGGGCTCCACCTGGCGGCCTGGGGGTATTGGCCGGGATAACTAGCCAACCATAGTTCACTATATATATATACTAGCAAAATACCCGCCCTTCGCAGCGGAGAAGTAGTGTGTTTAAAAAGTAATGAAAAAGAAAAGGAAACATTTTGAATATAATGTAACATGATTGTCAATGTAATTGTTTTGTCACTGTTATGACACACACACATATAAACATATATATACATATACACATATACATATATACACATACAGTACACATATATATACTGTATATACACACACACACATACATCCACATATATACATATATATATATATACATATCTACATATATATATATATATATATATATATATATATATATATATATATCCTTTGGGGTGTGAGCAGCTGCTGGGTTGCTGGGGGTGCCAGAATCCATCGAGGAAGAAAAATGAAAAACATTATTTGTACAAAATCTTAATTTATCTATCCATTCCTAAATAATTAAATGGGCAGGCTATTTCGTATCAGTGCAATACGCTGCTTGTTAAAATGGATGACTCCCGCTATTAGGTGCACTTAGTGCTGCATGGGTATTATGACCTACCGTATCTGTTTATTTAAATTTTAAATATAAGTCATTTTTATTTAGTTGACATAAATATTTTTGGTAGAAATGTACTTTGTAAGTTAAATTTAGTCATCATTGCATACATTTTTCTTCACCATAGAAATTTAAAGACTAAATTCAACTTACATTCCTACCAAAGATATTTCTGTTGACTAAATAAAACCTACTTATATCCAAACAGAACTTGAAAAGATATATTTTTTCGAATCTAATCGCGCATATTAGATCGACTTGACGTGCACTACATCAAGCCCACGTGCTATTGTGTTCTCGCTTGCCTGCCTCAATAAGTCACCGTCGCTTTGCTCTTACTTTTTTACCGTTCATTTAATCATGGGTAGTCACGAAAAAATTAGAAAATGGAAGGAGGATTACACTGAGTATGGCTTTACCAAATCAATTATTGATGGCGAATAAAGTATCCATTATTCATAAAGCTTTAATTGGTGATCTGTTTTTCTGCGTTAACCTCATATTTTTTCATACTTCTTCTCAAACCAAGGGGGTGCGAAGTCAGGATCGTCCGTCACAGGGGGTGCGAGTGTAAAATGAATTGGGAAGCGCTGATATATATGTATGTGTGTGTGTATATATAATATATGTGTATATATCTATACTAATAAAAGGTAAAGCCCTCACTGATTGACTGACTGACTCACTGACTGACTCACTCACTGACTCATCACTAATTCTCCAACTTCCCGTGTAGGTAGAAGGCTGAAATTTGGCAGGCTCATTCCTTACAGCTTCCTTACAAAAGTTGGGCAGGTCTCATTTCGAAATTCTACGCATAATGGTCATAACTAGAAGCTATTTTTCTCCATTTACTGTAATGGAGTTGAGCTCGAAAGCCGTGGGTGGTGGAGTTTCGCGTGACATCATTACGCCTCTCACGTAATCACGAAAACCAGGAAGATCTACAAAAAGCGCTGAAGAAAACATGCATTATATAATTAAGAAGGCAGCGAAACAATTAGAAGCGAACGAGTGACATATAAAACCATATTCAGTGGCTCACGTGAACTGACGCAGTGCGCAGACAAAAAGCAACAGTTCCAAAGAGTGCTGAACAAAAACCGAATTACACTGCTACCAGTGGCTGGTGAAAATGTTTTGAGGTGGGGCTGTGGTACAGCAAACAATTTCTCAAACAATTCTTCACAAATCAAAGCAATATGATTTATTGCAATGCAGACAAAGTTAAAGAACATTATTAAATCATGTCTGATCAATTATTTCAGTATATATATATATATATATATATATATATATATACACACACACGACAAATGTGAGGACAACCATGTACAGGAAAATAACTGTGGTGGGAAAAAAAACTGCATCTTTTTTTTTTTTACTTATTTGTACAGGAATTTTGCTCTTCTCTCCTTCTGATTAACAAACTTCTCAATTACTTTCTTATTGAAGTCAGGAATGTCTCTGACAAGTTTCTTCTCAATAGAAAGCATTGCCACAAAAGCCCCACAAAATTTAACACAATCAATTATCTTGGATAAAATATACCGATTTTTATCTACCTCCTCGTTGTGTTTTCTTATCGCAATCCTGTGACCGTCGTCTAACTGAGTAGCGATGTTTACTCTTCCCAAAATGGCTAGTTTGACGGAATTATCCATGTGTGTCCTGGTGTTCTCATGTTTTCTTACTTTCTCGGACAGGTGCTTCATATCTCTCACTCCGTAACTGTCCAAGCAGGATCTGTCCCAGTTGCTTTAAACAACAAGCACGGAAACAAAATAAGGCATTAGCAGAAACGCATCCACATAGCCAGGCCTTTTGGTGTACCAACTGGAAGAGTAGCCGTGTACTTCTTCCCTTTTTCGCTTATCTGCTGTCTGATTAAGAGGTTAGGCTGATCTGGACCCAGCTCCTTTACCTTCAGTTTTTCTGCCAAAGTTCTCTTCTCAAACGGATATTGGAGTAGAGATTGAACAGAGTTGGGTTCGTGTCCGGAATTAACAACACCTGAGTCCACCATTGTCACGTAATGTTAATTGAAAATTGCGCCACTACAGACCATCCTTGATTTTAGCTGCTTGGGGCGACAGAAAAATCGCCCATTTCAGTTAAGATTTGAGGACGCTGATTGGCTAAATTTTATGTCACATCTTGAATATATTTATATCTTGAATCAGCATTTGACTGAATTCTACAAAGACCCGCCTCCTTTGGGCGATATCTCGATCGCCCCTCAGCTGAAATTGAGACGTGCTGACAGGCAGAGAAGTTATATGGTGATGGTGAAAACATTTATTTTTTACAGAAGATTTTCTAATATATCACATCATATAATTATACATTTAAATAATTTATATAATTATTATTTTGTGTGTGTGGTTCAGGGAGGGCGGCGCCCTAGCGCCCTCTATTGGCCAGCCGCCACTGACTGCTACGCTCAAATAGACAAACCACACGCCGTGGTGCAATAGTAGAGCCTTCGCCTCTAGCGGCGAGGTTCGATTCCCGAGAGAGGATGCACTGAGTATGTACGCGCGCTTCTCGATTCATTTTAGCCTCGCATCCCCTTGGTTTGAGACGTATGAAAAAATATGCGGTTAACGCAGAAAGACAAATCACCAATTGAAGCTTCATGAATAATACTCAGTGTATTCATTAGATGAACGGTAAAAAAGTAAGAGCGAGGGGAGGGTAACTTATTGAGGCACACAGGCAAAACCACAATAGCATGCGGGCTCGATGTACTGTAGTGCGCGTCAACTCGATCTGAATTGCGCGATCACATTCGAAAAAATATTTCTTTTCAAGTTCTATTTAGTCCATATGTGTCAAACTCAAGGCCCACGGGCCACATCCGGCCCAGCGTGTAATTATATTACGGCCCGCAAGATCATTTTATATACTGTATTATTGTTATTAATGGCCCGGGGATATGAAGCGCTGGAAACACAATAAACTACAGATCCCATAATGCAGCGCTTCAGCTGCCTTGCCGAACACTTACTGCGTTAATCAAGTCTAGTTTATGATGCTGCAAGTTATTGCGAAGCTAGCCCACTCGATGCCAAAGAGAAAAGGTGATTCTGAACATAGAGCCTTTAAAAACCGATGGGAGGCTGAGTATATGTTTACTGTCATTGCTGGTAAACCCGTGTGTCTCATTTGTGGAGCTAATGTGGCTGTAATTACAGAATTTAATCTAAGACGGCACTATGAGACAAAACATCAAGATAACCTGAAAGACCTGAATGCAATGCACAAGATACAGAAAGCAGAAGAGTTAAAGAAGAATCTGACACTTCAGCAGATGTTTCTACCCGTGCACAATCACAAAGTGATTTCAAGTGAAGCTACTTTTATGGGAGACACAAATGCACTAGTGCAACTTGCCCCACTTTCCCTGTTGCCAAGTAATGTTGAACCAAGTCGGCACAACAATGTTCCCAAATACGCATTTTGCTGATAAACTGAGCGCACTGCGCACTGAGTTCGCACTGCGCTTTGGTGAATTTGAAGAACAAAAAAAGAATTTTGAGTTGTTTCGCAACCCATTACAATTACATTGACAATCATGTTATGTTATTTTCAAAATGTTTCCTTTTCTTTTTCATTACTTCTTTAACACACTACTAGTATATATATATATATATATATATATATATATATATATATATATATATATATATATATATATATATATATATATATATATATAAATAGTTTACTGTCAAATAATGCAAAGATTATGCGGCACATGTTTCGCCCTAATTCTGGGCCCATCAGGCATACACACTCACTGCACCCCCTCTTGGGAATCGAACCTCGGATATCAGCGCGAGAGGCAAAGCCTCTTGTGTTACGCCATGGTGTGTGGTTCGTTTATTTGACAGTATGTAGATCAGGGTATATATATATATATATATATATATATATATATATATATATATATATATATATATATATATATATATATATATATATATATATATATATATATATATATATATATATATATATATATATATATATAAAAGATAACTCCTGTAGCCACAATAAATGCCTTTAATGAATAGACAAACCAGGGGTGAGCAAGTTCCTTTCTACTGCAGCCACAGCCACAACACACACACAAAAAACATCAATAATAACTCATAAACTTGCAATATTATTTAGGAAAATCGCAACATTTTACTCACCAAAAATTCGGATTATTTGTAAATAAAATCCATCCTCCTCTCTTTCCTCAGAAACAATTCAATTACTCTGTTGTACGGATTATCCATATGCTTCAGTTCCATCAAAAAGTCCCTGTCTGTCGCCATCGAAGCTAATGCTGAAAGTCGAACCTGCCCTGTCGTATTTCTGGCAAAAGTTTTAATTCGCTTTAGGGCTGAAAATGTCCACTCGACAGAAGCAGTGTACATGGGAATGGTCACCACCAAATATACCAATGTGAACAGCTGCCCCATGCTCTCATTCATATTTTTCTGACGAGGGAAGTCAAGGAGCTCAGTGGGAGATTTTCCTGAAAAATCATCCATAGCATACATTACAGTCAGTTCTGTTTTTAGCCGAGACAGATCAAAAACTGCTCCGTGGCTCTTGTGTTAAACTGGAGAAGGCTGCATGCGTGAAATGTTTCTTGTATTCCCGAAACTTCTGGGGCTCGAGGAGCATGAGAAACATCAGGTTTTCGTGGTCTTAAAAATCTGGTCTGTGTCTGGCTAATAATATTGTCCAGAATCCTGCCATGGAGTTGGCCGTAGTGCACGCGAGGACGCTCTGAGCGCTAGCGGTGCGTTCAGTGGCCTCGTAGAGTTCCCCATATCGGCTTCTATCCAATCAATGGGTCTGAATATGGTGACGTTGCTGTACGCCTGCTAGAGGGTCCTACTGACACTAACTCAAAATCTGATTGGTTGAAGCAACAGGTTAATCGACATTTATTCTGTGTTAGAGTGCCTGCACAACGGATTGTGAAGGCCTCTCTGCCTGACAACAAATGATGGCTGAAATGTAATTAGTTAAATGCTTTAATACGAAAATACATGCCTGGAAGCAGCACACCCAGCGGAAAAGCTATGAAAGGAAGCAGACAGACTATTTGGAATTATTTAATAAGTATTAATGGACAAAATATGATTAACATCAATTTGTGATTCAGATATTTTTACTTATGAATATGCTAAGCACAGTCCTTGACTCGCGAATATTTACCTTATATGGGCAGGCACTCAATTACGTGGGAGGCGTGATGATGCAAGATGCAACTCTGCCTCCCACGGCCATCGAGCTGCAGTCTATTACAGTATATGGACGAAAATAGGTTCCAGTTATGACCATTACGCATAGAATTTCTAAATGAAACCTGCCCAACTTTTGTAAGTAAGCTTTAAGGAATAAGCCTGCCAAATTTCAGCTTTCTACCTACACGGGAAGTTGGAGAATTAGTGATGAGTGAGTCTGTCAGTCAGTGAGTGAGGGATTTGCCTTTTATTAATATATATATATCTGTAGGTTCACTTCCCGATTTCCTCCAGGTACTCTGGTTTCCTCCCACAGTCCAAAGACATGCAGGTTAGCTGCATTGGCAATTCTAAATTCTCCCTAGTGTGTGCTTGGTGTGTGTGTGTGTGTGTGCGCATCCTGCGGTGGGATTTTTTTTTTCCTGCATGTTCAAAATTAGTCCCAGTAAAACAGTGATGAGTGACACCTGTAAGTGAACTGGCCTAGTGGGAAGGCTACTGTTCTCTTTCACAAAAGGGTTTCAACTCGGCCACTCTATTCTTCTTTTTCATTGTTACACTGTCCTTCACATATTAAGGCACCTCACTGCTTATGCCAATGCAAAAAATGTGTAAAATTCCAAAGACATTTTAGCTTTAAGCTTTTATAAAAGCTTAAGTTAGGTGTCTTCCTGTTTGCACCATGTGTAACGATTTGACTCCCATCCACTACACCTGCTTCTCTGGCCTTGCTGGTGGAGATGTGTTGCCAGGCAGACCTTGAGTTCAAATCCCAAGCTCCCTAGTGAAGGCATGATGGAAAGTGCAAGCTGTTCATTTATGTTAATTAGACATCAATATTCTGCATCCTACAAACACAACCTTAGACAATGGCAGTTAAATGTGTCAAAATCGAGGGACGACTTGGATGTTGTACTGTAAATAAGGACAGAGATGTAAATGAGGTAGGCAGTAAGAACAATAAAAATAACAACAGTGCTGCTACTGATTTTTTTTTTTGTCATGGAGCAAACATGGACTATTTTGTGCAGTGCAGCATCACAACAAAGCCCAATAAATAACATGCATTTTAATCATGAAGAAATTGTCTCATACATCTTTGAGGCAGAATGGTGTAGTGGTTAAGGCTTTGGTCTTCACACCCTCAGATTGTGGGTTCAAATCTTGCTACTGGCACTTGTGTGACCACAAGCAAGTCACTTAACTTGCCTGTGCGTCAAATGTAAAACTTAAGAAATGTAGCCAATTGTATCTCAAATTTTGTAAGTCGCCTTGGAAAAAGAAATAAGAAATAATATAAAACAAACAATATCAATCTATTAACTGAAAACTCCTAAAAGAAACATAATATACACAACTCAAAGGCACTATATAACACAAGCTAGGGGGAATCACACAGCCCAGGGATGCTAAATGGTGGTACACCAGCCGGGTTTAATTTTATCAAAATGAAAACAAAAACAGCACATTATGGTGCAATGTTGTCCCCAAGGGGTAAATTTAAAAAGAAAATAGCCTTGTGAGGCAAAGGACAGCCATTTCTTGGTTTTTGAAGGTACTCCTCGGACTTGCATGTGTGACACTAAACACCAGTCCAAGCTTGAGTCACCAATCAATCTAACACTCTATTTTTAACTTGTGGGACGAAAAAGAGAATCTGGAGGGGAAATAAAATACATGACAGCCACATTAGCGCAAACTAGGACTACACAGGCAGTGACGAGTGACCACTCTGGACCCTGAGTCTCCTGGACCCGTTTGGCAGAACCACCTCTGCGCCATTTTGGTTATTTTACTTATTCAGTTTACTATTGATTTCTTCTTTGAATCTATTCATTCAAAAAACATCCCTAATTTTTATTATTGGCTTCATATTAACTTTTTTCCACCTGTTGTTTTTTTTTTTCTAATTCTATCACGCAGGATAAAGGCGTCAGACAAATAAGAAATAATCATAAAAATGTAATATCATGCAATTGACTACCTGCAAGAATAAGTAATAGACAAAACTGAAAGGCACTGTACAGGTATAATACTAGATAGACACCAATCCAAGCTAGTGCTACTAATCAATCTAACATCAAATCTTGGAGATGTGTTAGGAAAAACAAGAACCAGAGGGGAAATAAAACATGACGGATGCAGAAGAGAGAGCTGACTCAACTTCGGACAGTGACCAGTAGGACCCTGAGTCCCAATTTGGCAGAATCTCCTTAGTGCCACCCTGGTCATTGTGTTATTCAGTTTACTCTTGATTTTCTTCTCTGAATCTATTCATTGCAAATCATTTTATGATTTTTATGCTTGCCTTCATATTGATTTTTGGTCCACCTTGTTATTTTTCTAATTTTCTCATGCAGTAAATCAGTTTGTTAGTGTTTTTCTATTATTGCTTTTCAAATGCAATAATGCAGGCCTGCAATTACCCAGAATCATATTTAATATTAATTGGGTCCTGGTCCAAAACTGGATTAGGTAGAATTGATAATGAATGGATGGAAATATCAAATTGAGAGGTTCTGCATGGATTTTTTACCAACATTGAGCAATTGTTACACTTTGGGTGGCATTGAATAGACTGAGGGAACTAATGAATTTTAGAAATAGAATGGATACATACGTCAGAAAATGAGATGAAATGAAAGGCACTATATAAAATAAACAGAGGGAACAAATGTGTGATATAGATAGATATAGATGTGGCAGACACAGCAAACCTTCAGGCAATTGCACGTACTGTATGGATTTGCCTGCCATCCTGGAGAAGTTGGACTACCTGTGCAACCAAACTCTGTAGGGTCCAGGTATCGCCTCATGCTACCAGTAGTGTCATTGAGCACAGCCAAATGCAAAACGAGTGAAAAAACAGATGAGGAGGGAAAAATGTCAGTGGCCTCCACCTGTTAAACAATTCCTGGGAGGAGAACGTTATGAGGAACATAATAACAAAATTTGATGAATGAGAGATGACCATTCGGTCTATAATTATACAGTGGAACCTCGGTTTGCGAGCATAATTCGTTCAGGAAACGTGCTTGTAATCCAAAGCACTCGTATATCAAAGCGAATTTCCCCATAAGAAATAAAGGAAACTCAAATGATTCGTTCCACAACCAAAAACTATTCATATAAAAATGATTAATACAAAATATAAAGTAAAAATACATAAACAAATTAACCTGTACTTTACCTTTAAAAAGAATCATGGCTGGTGTGAGTGAGTTTCTAAACTCTTTAGGTGTTCCACCCAACAGGACAATACACGGAAGAGTGTCCCAAAGCAACCGCAGGCTCCCAGCGCTGTAGCAGTTCACCGTAACGGAGAATCCGAAAAGATCGCAGACATGCTATAAGCGCCTGCCATTGATGGGTGATACAAGGCAAATTATAAATGCAGGGCACAGGATTACTTGGCCACTAACCTGGTCACAGCCCTGCCTGACTGCTGTGTCTGTGTGTAGGAGAGTGTGCAGATCCCGCTACAATAAATAACCGTGCTGTTCCTGTTTCATGCTAAATAAACACTGGTGTTGCTAAAGTACTGAGACTCAGCTTCGTGTTTTGGGGTCCAAGACAGGGACTCACACTTTACAACACATACACACACACGTGGTCACAATGCTATAGTAAACAGTATACGCTCGTACGGATGTTCAGTATACAAGTGAGGGGGGCCGACTGAGATTGAGAATGGGAGACAATTACCCACAATCTTGCAGCGAGAGAGAGAAGAGCCATCAGCTCAGTAGTGATCACGTGACACTCGGCAGACAAAACGTATACGTTCTACTCATATTGCAAGACCTTGCTCATTTATCAAGTCAAAATTATTATGAAAGATTTTAGCTCATCTTGCAAAACACTCGCAATCCAAGGTTCTACTGTATATAATAATTCTTTTCACACTAATGAGTAGCACCCACCTGGATAATGATACGAGGGCAGCCATTTTGCACCAGTACACTCACCACATATTTGTTATTAGGTGATTTAGTTAGAGACAACTGATGATTAGGGGGCAAGAATGACTAGGCTATGGAGAGCAATTTATCCTGGACATTGGAATACACTTTGCTCTCTTGCAAAGGATGCCCAGGGGTCTTTTATGATCACAGAAGAACAGGACCCTAGTTTACATCTCCTCCGAAGGATGACGTCATTTGTACAGCACAGTGTCCCCATCACTGCATTGGGGGCATTGAATTCCTACACACAAAGACCACAGGGTAAAGATCCCTACTGGCCTCACCAACACCGCTTCCAGGAGCAGCCCAAGCTTTACCTAGATGGTCTCCCATCCAAGTACTGGCTGGGCCCAAACATGCTTAGCTTCAAAGGGATGACCTGTTCTGAAGTGCAGGTGGCATGGCTGCTCATTTGTTTAAATAAAAGCTAAACTACCCCATGGATTCAAGTGTTGGAAACAAAGAGACTATATCATTTTTAGAGAAGGTACTGGAGGTGGTGTTAATGGCAGGTTGTGGTTGTAAAGTGTTGTAGGCATGCCATCTGTCAGTCAATCATTTAGGCTGGAGAGGCCTCCAGGTTTATTGTTTTGCCCCTTTACTTTGATACTCCTGTGTTCTCCCTTGTGTTGTCCCTCATAATCTTGGTCATTTGAGTAACAATCCATCTTTATTTTACTAGACCGGTCTCTATAGTGTCTTTTCCAGGTTCAGGGATGCATCAAGAGTGTCCCCTACTGACCACACAACTTCTGAATCATGCTGAATAAATCTTGACCACGTACATATGGGAAGTATGACCATGGAGACTCAATGCCACCATTCTTGACTTGTGCAGACTTCTGTGTCTGCAGCACAATATGCCACTTTGTTCGCATGTTAAATATTAAATGGAACAAAAGCCCAAGTGGAGATTTAAATCAGCACTAGTAAAGGGAAGGCGTTGGCGTAAATTATCAGTAAATTCACCTTCCTACCATATTCATAGGCTGGTGTCTCTTTAACCATGGCCGCCTTGGAGCGGCACAGATGAGGCAGCTGAACACATGCAAATCAGGTCCGCCAGCCTCCTTTGTGAGCCTGAGATTCAATAAGTTCAAGGAGGCATAAAAACATTGTCTGTTTATTGCAGGCTTTATTTTCCGTTTTATCACCTGGAAGTAAAGCCCAAGCCTGGGGAGAAGCGGCACACTGATTTTTCAGCCCACCATCTGTGTTTGGTTGCTCAGTGAGATTTGTATAAACCCCATTTTTTTAACGTAATTACTTTCATTCAGTGCTAATTGGTTCAGGTAAAATGTGTTTGCCCCACAAGCACTATTAGATGTTTTATATATACTGAGTCTCAAAATGCTAACTGAATGTCAACGATTTTATTTTTGGTCAGTCAGTGTTTTTTTTAAAAGTGCTATCTACTTTTCAGTTTATTTAAAAGAAAAAAAATAGCAGATCATGCCTACTGTCAAATAAAAGAGTAAACAGATAAAGGTCTGGGGCACCATAGGTTACCCTGTTTAATGTCCTGTCAACATTGAAAGGTAAAAAGAAATACAAAAGTAAAAAAATCAAAAGTGGTCTCCCCTAGACTTTCTCGTATACTCAGATATGGAGATGGATATTTGAGGGGTAACTCACAAGACAGTGATCTTTATCTATAATACGCTACCGTGGCTGTTCGTTTGTCTGTCCAGGATTTTAAATCACCTGTAGATCGCAAACCGTTTGACCTGTCCGAGGATACTCAGACTCCTTTACTTGATGTACCACCTCCTAAACCACATGGAGAGGGCACTCCAGGCTTGACCTCAGACTTGGAGGTGGTGATCCTCATCCAGACTGCTTCTCGCTCAGTTGCAAATTGCAACAGTAGTCTCTTTTTTGTCATCCTCCACTTATCTATTTACTTTTCAGATTGGCTCGATGTAATTCAGAATTACTGGTAGTATCAAAGGGTGGCACAGTGAGGCAGTGGTTGTTGCACTGCTGCCTCACAATAATTAGACCAGGGTTTGTTTCCTGCATGCTCCTTGTGTGAAGTTTGCATGTTCTCCCCATGTCCAGATGTGTTTCCTCCAGGTGCTTCAGATTCCTCCCACAGTCCAAAGACTACAGGTTAGGTTATTGGGCATTGTTAAATTCTCCTGTGTGTGTGTGTGTGTGTGTGGTCTGCGATATACTAACACCCTGTCCAGGAACTGTGCTCCCATTGCCCCATGTGGACTATGAAAGTGATCAAATTGTATCACTGAAGTTTTGTTGGTCACCATGACTGACCGGTAGACGGCAACACCACACTGATGCCCACCTTCCCTTCCTCGCTTGTGAACAAAACCTTTGGATACTCAAACTCCTTTACTTGATGTACCACCTCCTAAACCACATGGAGAGGGCACTCCAGGCTTTTCTAGATGAGAGCCATGACCTCAGACTTGGAGGTGGTGATCCTCATCCAGACCGCTTCTCACTCAGCTCAGTTGCAAATAGCCACTGTACTCTCTACTTTGTAATCCTCCACGTATCCATTTACTTTTCAGATTGGCTCGATGTAATTCAGAATTACTGGTAGTATCAAAGGGTGGCACAGTGAGGCAGTGGTTGTTGCACTGCTGCCTCACAATAAGGAGACCAGGGTTTGTTTCCTGCGTGCTCCCTGTGTGAAGTTTGCATGTTCTCCCCATGTCCAGATGTGTTTCCTCCAGGTGCTCCAGATTCCTCCCACAGTCCAAAGACATACAGGTTAGGTTACTGGGCATTGTTAAATTCACCTGTGTGTGTGTGTGTTTGGTCTGTGATATACTACCACCTTGTCCAGGTATTGTGCACCCACTACAGGTTTGGACAGGTTTAAACCGGCATGGCCAGTGCTCATAATCAGTTCTCACTGCTTTGTTTAAGAGATAGAAACACAGTCTCGTTATTTAATAGACAGACTTTGTATTCCTGGAACACCCTATGCTGGTGGTTGACAAAAAGGAGGCTTATCTTCTGTATGTTTCCCAGCTCTCCATTATGATGGCCAGGTGTCCAGGGGACTATCCAATGCCTTTGATGAAGAATGTGGTTTTGTCTTGCAGAGACATTTGGAGCCAGTAGTCTGTATGTTAAAGGAAAACCTCAGGAGTTTCCTAGCACTTTCCCAACTCCCAGAAGTAGTAACTTGCTTCCTCCAATTTCCAGAAGAGACTTAAAAAGTAGTTGGGGCAGCATGGCACCACAGTGGTAGCACTGTGTATAATCTGCATGTTCTCCTCATGTCTACACATCCTCCCACAATCCAAAGACATACAGGTTATGTTACTTGCCATTGTTAAATTGGCCTGTGTGTGTGAGTGTGTATTTGGTCTGTGATGAACTACCTCATTGCCTCACTGTTCCATGTCGGCTATGAAAATGGATGGTTGGGTGGCAACATCGGTTACAAGGCTGGAACAAAAACTAGATGTGATGCCAATATAATGACTCTCTCTTTACTCTGTGTACCTCCAACTACAAATATAACCGCAGGTCATGTCACTTCCAGAAATTCTCAAATGGATCTGCACATATGGGGTGTATTGATAAAATTGACGACACAGAGTAGAGGAGTCAGGTGGGGAACTTTATTTCTTGGTACAAAGAGAATTGTCTGCAACTTAAAATCAGCAAAACCAAGGAACTCGTTATTGACTTTCACCACACCAAAGAGAGCCTCTATGTCTGGTCAATATTCAGTGAGTGGATGTAAAGATTGTCCACTCCTACAAATACTTGGGGGTCCACATTAATGACATTATGGACTGGTCTCAGAACACTTCTTCAGGAGACTGCTTTCCTTTAATGTGGGAAGTGACATCCTTCACATCTTCAACAACTCTGTGATGGCCAGTGGGATTTTCTATGCTATGGTGTTTTGATCTGGTAGTATCAGTTCCCAGGAAATAAACAGACTAACTAAATGGCAGGTGCAGTTATGGGACACACTATGGACCCCTGGAGGTCGTAGTAAAGGAAGGAATTAAAATACAACCGAGTGTTATTATGAACAATACTGCACATCCTCTCTCTGACACACCAACACTGAGGAATTTCAGTCAATGAATTATTCAGCAGAAGTGTGTGAGGGAACACCACAGGGGCTCCTTTATACCAACAGCAATATGCCAACTTGAAAAGGTTCATCTCTTAAATCTCTCCTCGTAGCTCATACCACTCAGTCTCAGAATCAGACTTTCACTTCCTATGTGAAGAGAATCCAGTAACAAACCTCTCTTTTCAGAACTTCTAAATGTAATCTAATCATTTCATATTCATGAAAAGCTCAAGTAAGTCCTAGAATGTTTATATAACATACCATTTCAAGCCCTCATAATCGAAGGCAGGGTCATCGAGGCCACAACCAACATCAGCAGCATTAGGCTCAAAGCAGGAATGGGCTATGGATGGGGTACTAGTCCATCTTATAAGAATGAGCAGTGAAACAAAAAAAAAAATGGTCACAAATAACAGACCCTGACTCTACATTTCAACTTACTTTATGAGGATTTCAATAGTGGACAATCAGCCTCAACACAGACTCACAATGTCCCAAAAGACACATTTATTTTGCTCCTTTTTAGCACACAACACAGTGCCCCCAAACAGCCACAATTACTCAGTCCTTTCTTTTGCCTTTATTCTCTGTCTTCTTCTTCTCTATTCTTCTGCCACCTCTACTCCTCTCCTTGCATTCTCCATCCTCTGCCTCCCGACTCTAGCTCCTCAAATGGAGTGAGGTGGCCCCTTTTTTGATGATTTTCCTGCACCACGTGGCCCACGGTCCCGAACAGGGTTGAGCTTCCAAGCTCTAAGTCCGTGGCATTGATGAATTCAAGGGGAACTGCACTCTGGTGTCCCGGGGAACGTATTGCCCCTCTCCCGATCCTTCCCTTCTCTAGACGTCCCGGTGGGGCAAGGTCCCTGGTCGTCTGCCACTATATATATATATATATATATATATATATATATATATATATATACAGGTAAAATTCCGTTACAATAAACTTCCAGGGACCTAAAAAATATTTTGTTATAATAAAAATTTCGTAAAAATTCTGTATTTGTTGCTGTAGTGCTTTCTTAACTTGAGTCCAGGCATCTACAATCATTTCAATAGCTTCTTTCAAGTTAATTTTATTCTTCTCCTGTCTACAAGTTATGTTGACAGAATTTTTCTCAGTATTTCCTTGTGATAATACACTTTCAGGGTGCGAATGATGCCCAAATTCAATGGCTGAAGCACTGCTGTTCAATTGGGTGAGAGGAATTTAACATGAACATTACTTAAATGCGGAAGCATGTTGTAGGCAGCACAGTTATCAATCAGAAGCCAAATCATCCTTTTCTTCTTCTTTATATTGTGAGGTTTCTGAACCCCCCCAATCCCTCCACCCAACGGGAATGACATGCTGAAGTGCATCTCGAAGCACGATTGCCGCGTCTGGGGAAGATTGTTTGTCCGTTACCGGGGCAGGGCAAGTGCATCTCGAAGCACGATTGCCGCGTCTGTGGAAGATTGTTTGTCCGTTGCCGGGGCAGGGCAACAGCGGTGCAGTGAGGCTTCACAGAATCGAATCTTAAAAGATTGTGGTTGCACTATAAGTCCCCGTCTTACACCCAAAAACACGAAGCTGAGTCTCAGTAATTTAGCAAAACCAGCTCTAATCAGCTTGAAAACAGGAACAGCAGGGTTATTTATTGTAGCGGGATCTGCCACTCTCCTATACACAGACACAGCAGTCAGGCAGGGTCATTGCCAGGTTAGTGGCCAAGTAATCCTGTGCCCTGCATTTATAATGATCCTTGCATCAGAGATCTTTTCTGTTTGCTTTGGTGAAGAGCCGCAGCAGAGCTGTGAGCCTGCTGTTGCTCTGGCAACATATAAACAGTCTTCCACAGACGCGGTGATCACACTTCGGGATGCTCTTAGGCGTGTTGTCTAGTTGGGGGAGGTCCCAAAAGAGTTTAGAAACCTCATATTTTCTTGAATGAGTGCCACATTACTAGGAATGAACGAGCTTCACTGAACCACTAAAAATGGCTTTTTCAATGTCATACATTTGCAACCTGAGATTTTTCTTCTTTTTTTTGCTCGGCCTTTCAAGAAAGTTGACAGTGTCAATGGCAAAATTCCGAATTCACTGGCATCATCTTTTATCTTTTTGCCACAATGTAGTTTTTTTTTTTTCTAACATGAACTGTTATCGTTTTTTCTTGTCTGCCGTTTATATAGGAGGGTGACAATGAGTTAAATTCCAATGGATGTTTTTCAAATGTTGACGAGCAATAAGCAAAAGGTATGAAAACCACTGAAAACAAAAACAGCAAAAAAACAGTACGAGCAAAGTTCGAAGAAAGACATTTTTTTTGTAATGTTTCCATTTGGGGATCGTTGTGCACAACTGAGCTGCGGCCACAAAACCAACTGCTCTGTGGATGATTCATTCAGGCATTTCAAGGTCTTTTGGCCACTTTATTGTAATTAAAGTATCTGCTGAATGTACTTCGTAATAACGAGATTTCTATAGACTCGGATCATATGGAGAAGCTGTCGGGACCATAAAATTACTTCGTTGTAAAGAAAATTTAATTGTAAAGATATTCATTGTAATGGAATTTTACCTGTATATATATATTAGGAAGTTTTTTCAAAGCACAAATTACTAATTTCATATACAAATAATTTTTCCCAGAATGAAATGGTGCTTTGTCAAGCCATGAGGAACTATAAAACCCAGTAAAGAACCATAAAATGCTATTAAAGAACCAGTGTTTTAAAGAATGTAGTTTAAAAAGAGACCCTCTCAACCTTTAAGATATTGGGACAGTTTAGCCATTAGCTAAACAAACGAGCTTGATTTATATTCTCCCCTTGTTTGTCAGATTTCTTATGTTCTTATGACACAAGTAGGACATTCAAAGTCTCCATGCAGTGGACATGCAAGCATTTCCACCAGAGGCTCTAGGGCTATGAGGGAGCAGCACTAAGCTCTTCAATAGTTACTATTATTATATGTGTTATTAGGAAGAAAAAAAATGCCTAGAATTCATTAAGAAAGCAATTATAAAGTATAGAAGAAGTCCGCACTGGGGGGCTTTATTGAGGCCAGTTTAAACAGTTACAGCTTTTCTTTGTGCTGGTTAGTTGGGCACAACCTTTCTCCATTGCAAACCCCCATTGAAGCAGGACCAAAGAAACTTGTTACCAACACATCTTCTACAGTTCACAGCCTCACAAAGAAGAGAGCATTAAAGCAGTTCCAATCCCCAGGGCAAACAAGGCAGAGCGGGGTGCTGAGGGGAGGCTTGGGGGTTGAATGGATTAAGTGGCCTGCTCCTGAAACAGAAGCCTAAACTGCAGACAAAGGTGAGCATTGTGCATTCACTGATCTATCTCTTTCCAGCCACAAGTTTCTTATTGCCTCCCTACGCTGCCCTCCCCTCCTTCTGTGTGCAAACAGCAGCGAATGCTTTCGTGGGGGCTTTTTTTTTTAACAGACTGGATGACCAAGATAGCGATTACCTTTCATGGCGACTGTGGGAACTGTTTTCAAAGGAGGCTGAACTCTCTTTTTGTTACAAATAAACTAATCAATACATTTGCCATTAGTGCTGCCTCTTGGAAAAGACCGCTCATGCATGTCAATACGGTTTATGGGTACAAAATGAATACGCCTGAAATTGTGGTATTTCCTAATGTCCCCTGTGACTGCCAGTTTTTATGTTAATGGCTAATATGTTATCTCATATTCTGAGTACATTATTGTTATCAAAAATCAAACAATAAATAAACTTGAAGTGCTCAAAAGTGGCCTCATATTATGTTAGCCAAAACAAATTTTTACTGCTACCTCAAACATTTCAGTAAATAGCCATATTCTGGGTTTCAGGAGGTCCCACTCGATTATCAACGACAGAATGAGCATTATCAGTTGCTATCAGTCTCTTATGAATGCACCAGAAGGTACCTACTGAGACTACTATCACATTCAGAACATTTATTATCAGCAGTTTAACAAGTGATAAAAATGCCCACCTGCATTAAAGTCAAGAGCCTTGATTGCCGCCATGTGCACACATTAAAGTGCTATTCATTGATTGCACAATTAAGAATTTTGCCTGTGAAATTGGTTCATATTCTCAGTATCACACAGAATGTATCCAATCTAAGAGGAAGAAATAAGCCCGTTCTTTCTCTCCCGTGGTAGCCCCCTTAGCGTTACATTTTTTTCTTAATGAAAAAATTCCATGTTTATTAAATCTGGTCTTTCTACTGTAAAACATGCAAAACACTAAAAGTACAAAGTCACAAGTATAATAATGAGACAAATAATAATAATAACAAAAATAATCCTAATACCGTACATACTGTCAAAATGTGTCGTTTGTGTGGTATATCTTGAAGTACAGTGAAATACGAAGTGTGATTAAAAAACATGGTGAATGATTAAATAAAAAGAAATTATTACAGTAAAAGATACATTGCCATTATGTTCGCTGACATTAATGCTATTGTGGGCTGCATCAGGAGTAGAAAGGAGGAGGAGTATAGGAACCTAATCAAGGACTTTGATAAATGGTGCGACTCAAACCACCTACAACTGAACACCAGCAAAACCAAAGAGCGTGTGGTTGATTTTAGGAGGCCCAGGCCCCTCATGGACCCCGTGATCATCAGAGGTGACTGTGCGGAGGGTGCAGACCTATAAATACCTGAGAGTGCAGGTGGATGATAAATTGGACTGGACTGCCAACACTGATGCTCTGTACAAGAGAGGACAGAGCTGACTATACTTCCTTAGAACGCTGGCGTCCTTCAACATCTGTAATAAGATGCTGCAGATGTTCTATCAGATGGTTGTGGTGAGCGCCCTCTTCTACGCGGTGGTGTGCTAGGGAGGCAGCATAAAGAAGAGGGACGCCTCACGCCTGGACATACTGGTGAGGAAGGTAGACTCTATTGTAGGCATGGAGCTGGACAGTTTAACATCTGTGGCAGAACGACAGGCACTGAGCAGGCTCCTGTCAATCATGGAGAATCCACTGCATCCACTGAACAGGATCATCTCCACACAGAGGACGTCAGCGACAGACTGCTGTCACCGTCCTGCTCCACTGACAGACTGAGGAGATCATTCCTCCACCACACTATGCGACTCTTCAATTCCACCTGGGGGGGGGGGTAAATGTTAACATTATACAAAGTTATTGACTGTTATATCGTTCTCTAATTTAATATTGTTTTTTATAAGTATGATGCTGCTGGAGTATGTGAATTTCCCCTTGGAATTAATAAATCTATAGATCTATAGATAAATAATCTATCTATCTATCTATCTATCTATCTATCTATCTATCTATCTATCTATCTATCTATCTATCTATCTATCTATCTATCCCCCTCAAAATACTCCCCCTTGCTTCGAACACACTTCTCCCATCATTCTTGCCACTTTCTGAAGCGGTTCTGGAAGTCCTCTTTTGTGAGTGTCTTTATAGTTGAGCTCCCATGGCTGCCTTGACATCCTAAATTGATTTAAAACGTTTACCTTTCATGGTCATTTTGACTTTGGGGAAGAGCCAGAAGTTGTGCGGTGCCAGATCTGGAGCATAAGGTAGATGAGGACATACTGTAATGTTTTTATTTGACAGAAATTGCCATAACAGAAGCGATGTGTGACACAGAGTATTGTCATGATGGAGGATGGAATTGTTTGCCCATTTCTCAGGTCGTTTTCTACGCACATCTTAAACGCTCTAATAAGCCCTAATAATAGTCATAGTTCACCACAGAGTTCCTGGTTACAAACTCAGCTCGTACAATTCCATCAAGGTGAAAAAACACAATCATCATCACCCTGATGTTAGATATTGACTGATGCACAAGAACAATGGGATAAGTGTGTTAAAAGCGAGGGGGAGTGTTTTGAGGGGAATTAATGGCAATGTGTCTTTTACTGTAATACATTTTTTCATTATTTTTAAGATACTGCAGTGCTTCATTGGCTTGTAGAGCAGCCTCCCTTCTGATACATTCTAGTGTATCTAACTGTGCTCTGTACCTGAGTGTACAACTCTTCTTCTCTGCGTTCTGGAGGTTAGGAAAAGTTGTAAGGCACATATAATGACATGACTGCTGTTACATTAAATAGTACAGGCCATATGAAAAATGGAGGGTCCAGCCAGGTAATTACCAACTAACCAGCCCCCACGACAGCACCATCACATCTGACAAAGCTACTTTGCTCAAAATAAATGAATCAGGCATTGACTCAGGCCACTGGGTCACAACATTTATCAGTATCATCTTGGCATTACAGAAGACTTCTATGTGAATGTTACTGCTCACGGTTAACAAAAGCAATTTCATTCTCACCGGGTGCCCTTATTGCAATGTGAGTGCAGCTCTGATTACCCTAAGACCCTAAAACGTTGAGATCCGTTGGTCATCAAAATTTTTGCCGAATCTAAAACTTATGTTCCTCCCCCCATGATGATGCTGGTTCTGCTTCACGCTCCCACTTCCTTTTGGGAGCCTTTTGAACCCGACTCTGTCGGTAATGTAACCGCATGAACTGGACAATGAGGACACCAAACAAAGCATGGGGAAGGGGCAAAGTGCAGAAGTGCTTTTATGTTAACACAGTCAAAGCAAAAAGTGTTAAAATAAATAGTGCGGTGCAATCAAAATGTCCATAAATAAATAATCCATTAAAACATGTGGTGCAAAGTGGAGGTTAAAATCCAATAAATAAATCCTTTAAAACGAGATTAAGATAATTGGTGAAAGCAGTGCTAAAAAAAAAAAAATAGCAGTGCCTTCCTTAGCTGGCGGATCCCCTGTTTCTCCCATCCAGGCCCAGCACTAGGGAAGTCGCCCTATCTGCAGCTAACCTTCTCCTGCTAGTCTGGTAGCTTTCTGACCCCATTACTTTGTATAGCTCCACCAGACCGAGACTCAGTTCCCCAGTGACCAGGGCACTCACACTGGGGCTTCCACCTCCCAAGCCTCTGACTCCCGCTTCCTTCAGCTACCTTACGCGGCAAGCCGTCCTCGATCATGGTCACTTCTGCTCCTCTGCAAAACTCAGAAGGAAAATGATCCCATCCATTTGTCCCTGGGTGCCGGCCAAACAACCCGCTAGGGTTCGCTTCCCAGCTACTTCACCTTATTACTCGCTCGCTCCTGCTCTTTGCTTCCTACCTACCTCACTTAACCTCCATCTTTCTTTTTTTTCTCCCCTTCTGCACTCATGCTTCTACTCTGTATAATGGGGACGTAGCCCAGGCGCGGCAATTAGAAGCTCCCAGCATCAATTATGGATATGGGTGATTTCTCACCTGTGCACTGAGGTGAGGAAATGCCCGCACCACACCGCATCCGAGAACCGCTCTGGCCACACTACCATGCCCCAGAGAGTGCGGCGATTATTTATGTAAAAACTGGCCTTTCCTTCTGAGAGCCGCGGACCCACTATATCACACCCCCATAGACGATAGTTTATGGTGGGGGAGGGCGCAATGCAGAAAAAGTTTGAATCTCAAAGCGGACTGCTAGCCACTGACAGAGTATGCGTGTAACAGGAGGAGGGAAAAAACACATCTACATTCTCTGATTTTGATCTGCAAATGACATCTGTAATTGGAGATGCCTTTTTATGCAGCATTATGCTAGACCAGTCCAGATGATTCTCAGTCTAATCTTTGTATCATAGATGACTTGCATGTTAACAGAATGTAACAGTTAACAAAAGCAGCTTCATTCTTGCTAAGTTCCTTTATTGCTCTATTAATGCATGAAATTGCTCTGATTATGTTAGGAAACTCGGGCACTGCTGCAGATTACCTTTCTATGTTGGTAACAGCATGTTATATTTTATGTGTGTTCACCCTCGCCACACTGAAACTGGATGCAGTGCCTTGCCAGTCAGTTATTGGCTTCCAGCACAACAGGTGTGACAGAGTGAAGCTTGGCTGAGATAATGTTGACCTGCTTGCCAGTTCTTTGAGAAGTGACAACAGGTAGCTGATACAAACTGACAAAAAAATGAACTTCTGTGCAAATACGCAGCATTGGCCCTCTTAAAAGCAAAGTAAAATACAGTCTTTACATCACTTTTGAGGTATCATACATATAAGTCGGGTCTTGAAGCCCAAAAAAATCAATCACAAAATCAGAACCTGACTTATACGCCCGTTCAAAAGTACGACATTTAAATTTTTTTTTTACATCTTCTTGCATCAGTTTCTCAGACACTTCAAATTTTGTTGTGGAAGTGCAGTTACCAATTTCTTTCGTCACTTCAATGACTTAATTTGAAACCAGCTTCATATTTTCTTCTGATAGAACGCGCCATCGTAGATAAGGGATGCTCTTATGATTAAGGTGTATGAAGGTGTGAGATACAAAAAACACAAAACAGTGCAAATGTTGCTTTTGATTAGTTTGGGTGTGGTCACGTAGGCACAATACATACAAAAAATACGCACAGTGCTCCGTGGTTACTCTCTCAAGTGGGCGTTAGCATATCATAATCTCTGGGACAAATAGCATGAGTTTTTTACATTTGACTTATACAATCGACATTATAAAATACCAGAAATTATACTGTAAAATCAAGCCCTGACTTATCCGCTGAAAAAATTAAATGCAAGTATATACGGTATATTATATTCATCACATCAATGCATATTGCAATAACAGTAATATGAATTATTATATGCATGGATTGTCATTTACTGCAGTGGGCTGGCACCCTGCCCAGGGTTTGTTACCTGCCTTGCACCCTGTTGGCTGGGATTGGCTCCAGCACATCCCCGTGACCCTGTAGTTAGGATATAATGGGTTGGATAATAGATGGATGGATGGATTGTCATTTAGCTGGTTTGGCTGCATTTCCCTACTTAATCAAAGGAGTCGCCATTTCCCATGTTGGGTACAGATGGGCCAGATTGGACATAAATATACTCATGTTCTCCAAACAAGTTTTGTTTAATAAATCCTGATGTTTGCGTGGAAAGTTCTATACACACATTTCAAGCCTTTTTTTGTGCATTTGCAAGTTTTAAAAAGCTGATCCCAGAGACGGCTATGAAACTCCCAAAGTAAGGAATTCTCAGTGTACAAGAAATGCTTGAACCATTCACCAAGCAACAAACAACAAGTAGAATGTGCAAGGCAGCTATTAAGAAACACTAATGCTACGGTGAAGGTGCGTGAACATCAATGGACTGAGAATAGAGCCAGATGACAGAGAATGAATGTTAAAGCTACGGTTTGGTGTGGGAGCATGAAACAGCACAAGAATAGAGTCACATGGCAGAGAAGGCATGCCAGTGCTAAAGCTGTGGCACGAGATGATCAAACAGCCAAAGAAACAAATACGTGGCATAGATGGAATGCCAGGGGCATGGCAGAAGTGCGTGAATGTGAGACGGCTTAGAAAAGTTCCACATGGCAGAGAAGATAATGTGCAGTAAAGGATGCTGTCAAATAATTTGGCGTTAGATTAATTGATTTCTACAGCATGAAATCTTTAAATGCAAGTGAAGTTTGTGAAGAACAAAGTTGGACATTCAAGGATACTATAGTGCAGCAATTTACACTTCCAGTTTTGTGCACTTGCATAAATATTACAATCGGTCATTTTATCATTCAAAATAGCAATGAACCCGCAGAAGCTGGTGGTGTGCAGAGAAGTGTAGATACCTAATGGCACATTTAATTGGCATACAATAAAGTTAATAAGTTTTGCTTTCACGTGTTAATAGTGCAACAACAATAATGGTAACATAAATACTGTACATTATCTACAAACAAAAAAATATAGAAGACAGTAAATTTCGAAAAGAGAACCCTAGTGAATGCAACAAATGTAGGCAAGAACTACCACCACTCTCTCCATACTTAATAGTTGACAATATAAAGGTATAGAGCCTTACAATATAAAGGAGAATAGACACATGAGATGGGAAGACTTGACTCCCTGACTTGATGCCAGGGTTGAGGACTACAAACAGGAGGATGGCATTTGTGGTGCCCCTGTGGCTAAGGACCTGAGCTGGTATCTAAGAAAGTTGCCGGTTCAAATTCCATTACTGACAGAAGCAAGACCCTTACCCTGAAAACTGTTGTACAATGGCTGACCTTGTGCAATGGATGACAACACCATCAAGCCGCTAGAGAAAACTTGGTCTAGGATAGAAAAATGTCGACCATGCTCCCTGGAATGGACAAGCTGAGGGTATCTATGGTAGAGGTCTCCAAAGTTTGTCCTGGTGGTCTGTCATGGCTACAGGTTTTTTTTGTAACCCAATTGCTTAATTAGAAACCAATCCTTGCCAATAATGGATCCTTTTTTCATTTACGTTCTTTTATACGAAGTATAGGGAAAGTATTGTAATCTTCCAAACTTTTGATGTTGAGATTTTGAAGAATCTCAATGTCTTAGACCTCCCTGAGTTCGAAAATATCAATTTTGGAATTATGTTTGTGTGTGTGTGTAAACACGATAACTTGAGTATGCTTTCACTTAGGTCAACTAAATTTTGCATACAAGTATTAGGTACAAAATGTAGATTTCTATCAACGTTTGGGCTATTTCTGCTAACCAGAAGTGGTATTTTATCTTTTATTTATAGGTTGTTAGTGTTTTCATTTGTGAAATGCCAGGTCATTCCTATATCATAGATTTTTATCTTTTCGAAGGATACCATTCAGTTGATTTGTTGTCTGAAGCGGATTAGTATTTTCTCAACTTTTATATTCAAATATTTTACTAAACCAGCTAGTTCACAATAAATACACACAATTATAAGTGGAGAAAAATTAGAAACTGCTCGTTTATTTGTCATTTTCATTAGTTTGTTGTTAAAGAGCAATTAAAAAGAGTGAAAGCAGATGTTTAAGAATAAAATAAATATGGGTTGGAAATCTTAACAGATCAGACCACTAAAATGAAGTACAATCGTGTTGCTTGAGCAATAAGAGCTTCAAAAGCAATAATTGGCTTCTCATTAAGAAACTGGGAGAGAATGAAAACCTGCAATGTCTACGACTCTCCAGGATCGACTTTGTAAATGCATGGCCTATGGTATCTGTCATTTTAAGGACTGTGGGCAAAGAAGTGATGAGTAACAACTGAGTCCACTAAACTTTGTTCTGTACAGGTGACTCTGCTGCAGTTAGGGATTTATTTTGACCTTAGACGTGCTTCTGATGTGTACCAAGATGTGATAATGAATGTGATTTACACATACAACCCTCAAAAACTACTTCTGACAAAGAGTAACTGAGTGTGGCTTTAAGAGCAGAGAAAGAGAATGGACAAATTGTTGGCAGGAGGAAGCGATTCTAGACAACAGAGAAAAATGTGAGTCTAGAGGAGGGCTTTATGACAGTAAGGTGGTCGATAAGCAGATGAGCCTCATTGACTTGACATCAATCCCTGTGTGTGTATGAGGAGCAGAGAATGGCATTGGAAATTCACTTTGGGCATTATTAGTTTTTTTTGCTTTATGCATATCATTGTAAGCCCAGGATGGCTAAACAATCTGTTCCTTGCCTTTCCAAACAGGTATGTAATAAGTATTTTTCAGTCTGTTAGTTTTAATTTTATCCCTTAAATCATACCTCCAGTGTACATTAATTGTTTATTAAGTATCCTCTTTTTACACATATTTTCACTTTCTTGATTTTATTCAATGTTGAGTCACCTTCAGGGCACCTCCTAATGTCTCTGTTAGAACCAGGTTAGTTACATTTCGGATCTATGATTTACAAAACAAATTTTAAAATACAGAGTGTCGAATTATGAAATGATAGTGGGCATACATTTGATGTGTACAAAATCTTTAGCTTGACCGGGGTGACTGCATTAGACAATAACTGAATTGACTGCATAAGTGGAACAATCGTGTTTTGTACAAAATTTGCGATGAATATAAATCCATCTCTGTCATATCAGTATATTTTTACAAATTCATTGCTGTTTAGCGTTTCCAACGACAATTAGCCTTTCCTGGGATGTATGTGCTGATCTTTGACTGAATGCCATCTTCTGGTAACTTCCATCGAGTTAGCACAGCTCATGAGCTCTTCTAAAAACTGTTGAAGTTAGGAACCATTTTCCTACTCTGAGACGCTTGATAAATACGGACCCTGTTCTTCGACACAATCCTATCACTAACCTCTGCAGAAAACTCATGACCTCATGACTTGGTTTTTGCTCAATTGTGGGACCTTCTGTAGACAGGGGTGCGCCATTCCTAATATTACAAGGGGGTACCCAAAAATAACCAGAATTGAAAAAAAAAATGTTTTCAATATTTTTACATACTGAAACTTTAGTTTCCTTCAAAGTACTCTCCATGTGAATAAATGCACTTGTCTCAATGGTTTTCTCACTGGTGGAAACATTTTAGGAATTGCTGAAGAGGAACGTTGTCCAAGGCCTGCAGTGATTTTTCTTTGACTTCCTCCATGGTACAAAAATGCTTTCCTTTGAGTTCTTTTTTCATATGTGGGAACAAGAAAAAGTCGCACGGAGTGAAGATCAGGCGAGTAGGGAAGGTGGCTAGAACTCCAAGACACACAAGGCAATTCAGAAATCTCTTCAATAGCCCCATGACGATCTTCGGAAATTGCGTTGTGAACTTTTTCGTGATTTTTGACTTTCCTAATTGTGGAAGGTCGGACAGATCTCGGGTGGTCTTCAAGTGACATTTCCCCTTGTTTGAAACGTGAAAACCACTTGTAGACCTGTGTTTTACTTAAAGCTTCCTTTTTAAAAGCAGCTTCAAGCATCACTACAGTTTCAGCAGCTGTTTTCCCTAACAAAAAACAAAATTTAACACAGACTCGATGTTCTTTATGATCACCCATCAAAAAAATCACAGAATACGTTTAATAAGCACCAAGAAAAGCCGACACAGAATGCCGTACGAAGAATACAGAGCAATGCCGCTTGGCAGACTGTCACAGAATACTATAAGTATGCTACACCTAGCAGCAAAATTCACAACTAAATCTAGATTGTGCACCAGGTACAGATTCCGGTTATTTTTGGGTACCCCCTCGTATACAATCAAGTGAATTGACCACAGGTGGCCTCCAAACCGGGTGCAGTAACAGCTCGATGATGATCGATAGAATGGGATTCACTTGAGCCAAACTTCAAGAGTCACAACAAAGGTCTGAATACTTGTGTCAATGTGATATTTTAATGTTTTATTCATAACTAGACATTAAGCCCGTTACAATAACGGGCGCTAGAACAGTAGCGCATAAACATTAGTAGGAACAGTCTATATTAAATGGCAAGGGACCTTGTATGTGGCTGTAATATGCGTCACTGTATTGTGTGCCTTTAATTTTCTCTCTCAGTAATACTGGTTTGTATTTCCGTATAATGCCTGTAATTTTGTCGGAAAGTAATACAGTGGAACCGAAGTAATTTCCCCCATAGGATTGTATGTAAATACAATTAATCCGTTCCAGATCATATGAACTGTATGTAAATATATATTTTTTAAGATTTTAAGCACAAATATAGTTACTTATACCATTGAATGCACAGCGTAATAGTAAACTAAATGTAAAAACATTGAATAACACTGAGAAAACCTTGAACAACAGAGAAAACTAACACTGCAAGAGTTCACGCTATAGCCTTACGACCCGCTCGCTAAAAACACCTTTTTTAATGAGTTTTAAGCACAGGAAAAAAAATGAACATTTGAAAAATCCGTAATCTAATAAACAACCAAGAAAAGTAACATTGCAACAATGCACGCGTGCGCCTGTTTGTGTGTGCGTGCGTGTCTGTCTCTGTAGCGGGCCTGCGTGTGTGCGTGAGTGTCTGTCCCCCATGCGGGCCTGCCTGTGTGTGTGTGAGTCTCTCTGTCGTGCGGGTGGGCGTTCGTGCGTGCGTGTCTGTTATGTCTCTCGCGTGGGCTTGCCTGCCTGCGCGCGCGAATGTGTGTGTGTGTGCGCGCGTGTCTGTCCGTCTCTCACGTGGGCCTGCCTGCGCGCATGTGTGTGTGTGTGTGTGTGTGTGTGTGCGTGTCTGTCTGTCTCTTGGGCGGGCCTGCGTGTCTGTCTGTCGCGTGCACGCACCTGTGTGTGTGTCTCTCTCTCTGCACACACAGGGAATGCACAGGAAGAGACTGAACATGTGCCGTGTGGCCCCGCGCATGCGCACTTCACCAGAAGACACACGGACACTGGACGCACATAAGGGTTTTATTAAAGAGGATGATAATTTTGCAGAAATTCCTAAAATCCTGTTTTTGTTTCGTCATTCCGGGGTACTGAATGTTGTTTGATGTTGGGAAAAAGTGAATTTAAATGATTTATAGCAGAAGGTTTCAACATAACAAAATGTGAAGAAAGTGAATGGTTCTGAATGCTTTCTGAATATACTTAAATTGAAAGAAATGAAAGTATCTGAAAATGTCAAAACAGAGGGAATGTGCAAACTCCAACCAGGTAGTGGCAGGGCCAAGAACTGAACACCTGGGATTTTTTACGAAGGCTCCCCAGACGGTATGCATGCTAGGATTAGAATACATTTGTATCCAAGTGTATTTTCAATGCTCCACATGCACCATAGGTGAGGTTTGTAATGCCCCTTTTCTGCAGTTATTTTATTAATCAGATTCACCATGGAGCAATGTCTGTTTAATAAAACACTGCAGAAACACCAAAGCTAATAGGCCCTCAAGGGAAACACAGAAAAAAATGGCTTTTGTCTGTTTCCTTTCTTTATGCCTTTTCCAGAAAGAGTGTTGTGAATGAAAGGCATTGAACGGCATTAGTCAAGGAGGAAAAATGTAGACTTCAGCACATCTATTCTGGAAAAAGCTTCTGTTTCTATTGGCCTTCCATCACTTTTTTTTTTTTTTTTATCTAACCGACCTCGCATGTTGCCTAAACTTTCTTTGACTATTGAAATGCCAGTTGCTTGAGGAAATAGGGTCCTGCATCTTTATATTAGGGACCTAGAGATCCCATAAAGAATGCCGGATTTTCTCTTTGAGAAGCCGCAAAGGGATTACACTTACAAAGCAGCCAGCTGCCAGCAGTGAGCAGACGTGGCTGAAGGAGATAGTATCCAGAACTGCCTGGAGTCTGTTTCCCCATCCATGCAACTATGTACAGGATCCATAAATTGAAATGTGGGCTGTGATCATCACTTTGTTCTTTCATGTTTTCTTTGGAGTTGATGCTTCTCGTAAAACATTTCGCAGTTTTGGGCCACAAAGTTTGCAAGTGCTTTGGTGCAAGCATAGCCATTCACTGCCGAATGGGAACCACTTCATCCCTGTGCCTCAAAAAGTCTCTGGCAGCAAGGGCCATAAATGTGAATTCCATCATGTTCGTAAGTAGTACGCGATTAAAATGGGTATTTTATTTTCATGGCAATTCTGACTGACTCTCTAAAATCATATAATTATTAGCAGTTGACTTTTAAATTATGTAAAGTAAGGTTTCAGTACTGAGGTGCTTGTTGATTTGAGTGGACTTAGCAAGCATTGTTATATATTCAACATGTCGACTTTATTAATAGCTTATGTTTCTAAGTCTGTGACAGTAAAATTATTTTAAGACTGTATTTTTGTATTCTTGAGGAAATACTATAAACTTTGCTGAACCCAACATGAACAAGACAAAAATATGAATACACTCTAAGAAACTCTATACAATGTTTAAAACTAACTTTTCTCAATGCTTTAAGTTTACTTTCATGATTGCGATATTGTGATCGTGGAAAGATAAGACAACTGATAGAATTGTGTTTCGAGGTTCATTTTCATTTTTGTCCATTGCTGATAACCACATAACAAGATCAGATTAAATTAGATTAGATCAATTTTAGTAATCCCAATGTGGAAATTCAGATGCATACAGCAACAGAAACATAAAAAATAAGAATACAGAAGAATACAGACTCATAGGACAGATAATACAGCCAATCAATCAATCAATAAAAACAAATGTATAATACAGGTAAACAATCATTCAATCAATAAATAAATACAAATAAACAAATGTATAATACAGCCAAGCAATACACATGTATAATACAGCCACTCAACCAATCAATAAATAAATAAAAATAATTAAACACATGTATAATACAGCCAACCAATCAATCAATCAATCAATCAATAAAAATAAACAAATGTATAATACAACCAAACAATACACATGTATAATACAGCCACTCAACCAATCAATAAATAAATAAAAATAATTAAACACATGTATAATCTCGGTGGCGCAGTGGTAGCGCTGCTGCCTCGCAGTTAGGAGGTTCCGGGTCCTCCCTCGTGGAGTTTGCATGCTCCCGTGTCTGCGTGGGTTTCCTCCGGGCACTCGGTTTCCTCCCACAATCCAAAGACATGCAGGTTAGGTGGATTGGCGATTCTAAATTGGCCTTGGTGTGTGGGTGTGTTTGTGTGTGTCCTGCGGTGGGTTGGCACCCTGCCCAGGATTGGTTCCTGCCTTGTGCCCTGTGTTGGCTGGGATTGGCTCCAGCAGACCCCGTGACCCTGTATTCGATTCCGGGTTAGAAAATGGATGGATGGATGTATAATACAGCCAATCAATCAATCAATCAATAAAAACAAATGTATAATACAGGTAAACAATCATTCAATCAATAAATAAATACAAATAAACAAATGTATAATACAGCCAAGCAATACACATGTATAATACAGCCACTCAACCAATCAATAAATAAATAAAAATAATTAAACACATGTATAATACAGCCAACCAATCAATCAATCAATCAATAAATACAAATAAACAAATGTATAATACAACCAATCAATCAATAGGTGTATAATAAGGGATCCTTTCATCGGATTGGCTGGCCGAGCAACGTTTCAGCCGTGGCATGGCCAAATGGGGAGGCAGCTTGATGGATGAGGCCTCCAGGACTCTAAAAATATCCAAATCTTATTACGTAATATCATCTACTGTTAAATTCTGCTCCGTACTTCTAAAATTTTTATTATTATGCTTTATTAAGGATTTGTTCTGTTCTGTTTATTGTATTGTATTGACCCCCTTTTTTTGACACCCACTGCTGGCCCCATCTACCTGGAAAGGGGTCTCTCTTTGAACTGCCTTTCCTGAGGTTTCTTCCATTTTTCCCTACAAGGTTTTTTTTTGGGAGTTTTTCTTTGTCTTCTTTGAGAGTCGAGGCTGGGGGGCTGTCAAGAGGCAGGGCCCGTTAAAGCCCATTGCGGCACTTCCTGTGTGATTTTGGGCTATACAAAAATAAACTGTATTGTATTGTATTGTATTGTATAATACCACCAATCATTCAATCAGCAAATTAATGAATGAATTAATTAATATATAATACTGCCAATAAAACAATTTATAAATAAAAGTAATTAAATTAATATTTGCAGAGATTTCAAAATGAACTTAATGAGTACATCTGGAGGATGCATTGTTCAATAGCAGTGGGCAGAAAAGCCCCCTGTGACACTTTTTAGCACACCATGGTGGAAAGGTGGAGCCTGCAGCTAAAAGTGCTACAAGACAGTGCTTCCTTGAGGGGATTTTTCATGATGACATCCAATTTTGACACCATCATCTTTTCCAGAACAGCTTCCAGGGTTCACCTTGTGATGGGGAACGCTTTCCTGATATGTTTGTTCAGGCATTGTGCTTCTTTTGAGCTCAAGTTGTTTCTGCAGGAGATCACTCTGTAGAACACCACACTAGTTACTATGGACTGGTAGAACATTTCCAGCACCTTGCTACACACATTAAAAGATCTGAGTCTGCTTAGAAAGTCCATTCTGCTGTGGTCTTGCTTGTCCTGTGCCACTGTGACATCAGACTAGTCTAATTTGTTGCTTGTGTGTAATATGTGAATATTAAAAGGACAGAGCAGAATTCAACAGTAGATGATATTACAGTGACAGTGATACAGTGACAAGCTAGACGTCAAATCTTAACATTAACATTATGAGAAGGGCTCAGAGTTGACTTATCACTGCCCACAGCCAATCAGTGTGTACAGAAGTGATTAAGGAAGTGAATAGGATCTTAATTTACATAGCACAGTGTGTTGAGTGGAAAGTGCTAAGGAGGCCTTGTTGGAATACCACGTTCAGGTTTGGTACCTGTATTACAAAAAAATGACCTGGAAAAGAGTCTAGGAAAGAGCGACTAGGCTGATGTAAGGACTGTGGAGTTGGAGCTATGAGGTAAGATTGTAAAAGTTGAACCTTCCCAGTTTAAGCAATTGATAATTAAGAGCAAAACCGACAGAAGTTTTTAAAATTATGAACAGAATTAATACAGGGGATCCTGATTGTTATTTTAAAGAGAGTTTAACAAGAATACGGAGACACAGTAGGAAACTTCTTAAGGACAAATTTTATATAAATGTTAGAAACCATTTCTTCTTGCAGAGAACCGTAAATATATTGAATATGTTAAACACAGTAATGTAAGAGTATTACGTTTAGATCTATTTGCTTAGCAGACATTTTTATTTAAAGCGACTTTAAAAAGAGGTCAACATAATTGGGTAAACATAAGATAAGGGTACAAAAGTGACTGTCACAAGTGAAGAGCAATTTCAAAGTGACAAAAACCAAACAGCTAACATCAGACAGAAATTCACCAAAAAAGAGTCTTCAACACTTTTTAAACACACTGAGGATGTTGGAATTCCAAATGGAGGTGGACAGCTCATTTCACTAGCTAGGAGCTTATGAGCAGAGCTTGACATTTAGGCTTGGGCCAGCCAGGCGAGCCATAAATATATGGCTGCATTTTTTAGAGTCACAACTGTATCTTCATTTTTAAAATATTTTGTCATTGCAGTATCTGTGACAAGTAATATGCCACTATTAGTAGAGGCAGACATAAGCGCTGGATATGCTCACTACCATTTCAATCACTTGTACTGACTACTGAGGATATCTGTTGCTGACAACAGTTTTATCAAATGTGTAAAACAGAAAATACAATACAAGTTGAATTAACTTCTCTCAGGAAAAAATTGGAAGCAGTAAATTAATCTGTAATTAAAACTGAAAGGAATGTTTCTGTTTGTTTTAAGGAAGGATGACATGTAAGAGGGAGTTTCTTAGGGCAGGCATTGTGGTATTATTAGGGTTGCCAGATTCGAAAATTAGAAATACAGGACACTCTTAACATCTCTCTCTATATTACTATATATATAAATGTATACATGGCCCCTACACACCCAGACCAATATATTATATAAAAGTAGAGACATAAGTTAAAAACATAAAGCAAGGATTTTAATGGGTTATGAGGAAAACAAAAGTAAAACCATTTGAAAATTATTTCACACAAGCTAAAAACAATTCTGTAAAAGTGAAATCATTTGAAAATATTTATTTAATACAGACAACAGAGAAATATTATTATTATTTAATACAGGCATTTAGAGAAAAAGTGGGCCATGGCAAGTAGTAACAACACACTACGTTGATGCTGTATGTTGCAATGCTGATTCAGAACTGCACAGCAGCGCGGCTGGAGAGCAAAACGGTAAGAGTGTCGCTGTCCTCAGCCAACCAGAGCAACTGAACAAGTTGCAAACAGGCAGCAAACACGAGTTTCCTTGTTATATTTGGGTTATTTTCATCAAGAGAATCTGAGAAAAGAAAGTATGATTACTTATAAAGTTACAACTAAGTGCCATAAGAAGGTCGTAAAAATATACTAAATACGTGGGAAAATGAACTAAAAACGGGACCTTTAGAGTGTCCCTGAAAGGTCAGTATGGGACAGGGGACAAAATTATCAAATATGAGACATGTCCCATGTATAAGGGATGTCTGGCAACCCTAGGTATTATGGTATTATGGTATTCATTGATCCATCCATTGTCACAAACTCAACAAAGAGCCATAGCAAGGTTTGGGACAGCCACCCGTATATTATTTCCTGGTTGCAAAGTTGAAAAACTGACAGCACTGATGTGCACAAATCGGAGTCCAAAACAGAACTGAGGGGATAGGGAAAAGGTGTCAGCTTTTAAAGGCCAATAAAGGAAGTGACTTCAGGGGGGTCAGGACTGGAAGGGTCTTCATCCATAGGCTCAGTCCCGGAAATTACATCAGAGGGGCTGGAACCGGAATGGTCTTCATCCATAGGCTCAGACCCAGAAGTGACTTCAAAGGGTTCAGAACCAGAATTGATGTCACCAGGACCAGGCAGAATTTTCCGTGGACAGTCTGCCATCTCCCGGTCTGGTTTGGAATTACTGTCATTCAAGCCCTTTAACTAACTCCCATGCTCATGTGTGTGACACCATTTTCTAAAAACCAGTTATCAAGTACAGGATCAACTGGAACCTATCCCAGCAATCAATTGGTGCAGGCAGAAACAAACTCTGGAAAGGGTGCCTACCCATCACAGTGTGAAAACACACACATACACAGGCCAAAGCAGAATCAACAGTTCATTTAATGTGCATGTAGATAGATAGATAGATAGATAGATAGATAGATAGATAGATAGATAGATAGATAGATAGATAGATAGATAGATAGATAGATAGATAGATAGATAGATAGATAGACTTTATTTGTCCCCGGGGGAAATTGTGGCTTTTAACGGAAACTCTTTAAATAAATAAATATTCACACACATATTTTGGTCTGAACACACACCAGAGTGACTGAAAAGCAAGAAAATTAAAAAGAAAGAAAACTTCTGACTTGGCTGTCACAGTCACAGTTAGACATTATGCTGACATATTTCTATTACTTACTTTATTAACTTAATGCATCTTTTGACTCCCCCAGGCCACCCATTAAAGAGGTACACGTGAAGATTTTGATTTGAGATTTGATACCACACACAGGTGGCATCAACAGACGCCAAACTAGGGACTCAAGCGGTGAGGTTTTGAAAAAAATGAAAATTATGGGGGTTGTGACAAGATGAATAGACCAAGGGAAGTCGGAAGGAATAATGGGGTACCAGGCGGACTACTGTGTTAAACTGGCTTAAGCAAAACAACAAAAAAAAGGTAGTGCTCCTGGCACAAACAAGTTCAGCTCTACGAAAAACTTCCAAAATGGCATTCCAACTACAGGGACTCTGTCCTTGATGAAGGAACAGTTAAAATGCGACAACAACTTCTGGGGACCATCCATTTTTTTAACTTCTGGGTACAGAAGGGGTGGAGCTATTAGGGGCACTGTGGGCGGGATTAGGTATCTTCCTTGGGTGTCTGCTTGGAACTTTGGGCAAAAGAGAAGATACAGTTAGTGTCAGTGCCCCCTCTCATCTTGGAGTGGTATCACTTAACTCATCAGAAGACCCAAAGGTGGACCCCAGGGGCAAATGCATGACTGGTTATTATTCTTACTTTTATAAGCTAATCAACATGCTACACATTACCAGTTATCAATGCCATGCTTAGTGAATATAATAACCTTACCTTTAGGTGAACAGACATTGATGAGCATGTTCTAATGGACTGAAGATTATTTAGGTAGATTCATTTGTAAAGATAAAATGAAATTATATAAACTGGATGATCTGGTTCTCTAATGGACTCTGTAACTTAAAAACTAAAGGGAATTCCACCCGTTGTAAAAATGCCTACTTTTGTTTCAGATTTATCTTTTCAATCTAAAATGCTGGTAAAATATGATTTAAACAGTTGCTTTTTATGGAGCAGCTGAAAGGACTGACCTGTCAAGACAAAATGGACAGTCTTCTTGTTAATAACTCCTATTAAATAATAAGCTTTTGACCCGCAGGCAACCCAGACTCCATTGTTTACCCAGTACCAGTGCTATATATGGCACTAACAAGCTAACAGTCTGGCCTTTCAAGTGGGCCATTAAACACACAAGCCTGTTGACATTAGTCGGGTCTCATACTGAACAAATACATGTGCAAGTGTTTGCTGAATTGCTGGTGTCATTAAAGCAGATCACTTGGTGCTTTTTAAACCATTTTTTGGTTTAGACTTGATACATGAAGTCAAAGCCAAGCACGTTTTTTCACTCTAAACAAGCCTGAGCCTTAATTCTTCTTATATTGCAGCTCTTAGTCGCCTTCTCATCAGTGTCTCTTCTATTCAGCCTGTCCCATAATCTGCCCTGAGTGGCTGTTCTTTCTGGTTTTAATCATTTCTGTCATAATCCTTTATCGGGAATTGTGTTGCTAATCCATTCCAAGCAAACAAATGGAATTTTATGTTCACTTTTGTATGCATTTATTCAGCCTTTGTGTTTGTTTCTAAATATTTGTCAAGCTATAAATAATCTCTTTAATAACAATATTAGCATTTATATTACATTTGTAAAATAAATGTGGGTTAAATGAATACTGGTGTATTTAGAACAGAATCCTTTTTTTTGTGTTAATGAAAATTTGCAGGTAAGCTTAAACAGAAGTAGAAAGGGGATGGTAAGATGATTTGTCGGGCTCCACGGATGGTGCTTTTACTTTTGTATAATTGTGAATGCTTACTAGTCATTGTGTAAAATTTATTAAACTCTTCAGCTTGGGGAAATTAAAATTAACACATTATTGTCTAATCACCTTAATTCAGTTCAGGGTTGTGGGTATTGTAGCCTATCCTGGCAAAATCTGATGCAAGGCAGGAACCATACCTGTTAAGGGTGTCCGACCATTGCAGGGCCTACTCATACACTCACATGGGGTCAGTTTAGAATCACTCAACATGCTAAGCTGCAGTTCTTCAGAATGTGAGGGGACAATTGTAGTAGCCAGTATTATGCCAGGAGACTAGCAACAATATTCGATAAGTAACCATAAGAAAAAAGGCATAATCAGAAACTGAAAAAATAGTTGAAACATGGAAGGACATTGAAGCAAAACCACAAAATAAAAATCCAAATCAAAAATTAGAGAATGACTTGAAAGACAGAAGAGTAACGAATTTTAAGACACAAAAAGGTTGCATTATGAATCCGTAAACTCGGATAGGAAGTGAATCTTTCACTGAGCTTTTAAACCCATTCTGTCGTTGATAAAGCTCACAACCTCTGAGATCACAGCCCTAATAATGCGTGATGAATTCCTAGTGACAGGAGCAGAAACTGGCAATGAGAGTTTACAAACAAAATGGCCATGAAAATTGCCGAAATAGTTTTATGGAATCAAATTTAAGTCACATCTCTTAAAATGGATCTTTAGAATGAGGGTAGGACAAACTGTAGTACTCTGTTTTATTACTAGTAGACTAGCAAGAATATTTGATGAGTAATGGCGAGAAAAAGTCGTAATGAGAAACTTAAAAAAATAGTTAAAATCAATAAGGACACTGAAGCCAAAACACGAGACAAAAATTAAAGTATGACTTGAAAGACAGAAGAGTAAAAAATTTTAAGGCACAAAAAGATTGTATTTTAAATCCGTAAACTCGGATAGGAAGTGAATCTTTCACTTTGCTTTTAACCCATTGCATTGTTCATAAAGGTTATGACTTCTGAGGCCACAGTCCTAATAATGCATAATGAATGCATTATTGAGTGACAGGATCATTAACTGCCGATGAGTACACAAACAATATTGTAGTGAAACGGCCCAAATAGATTTATGGAATCAAAATTAGGCCACATATCTTAAATCAGATGTTTAGAATGAGGGAGGACAACTGTAGTACCCAGTATTGTGCTAACAGACTAGCGAGAATACTTGATAAGTAATGGGGAGAAAAAGGTGTAACCTGAAACTGAAAAAACTAGTTGAAATCAGTAAGGACACCACACTGTTACTGAAGCCAAAACGCAAAACAAAAATCAAAGTCAAACATTAAAGAATGACTTGCAAGACAGAAGAGGAATGAATTTTAAAGCACAAAAATGTATTTTGAATCCGTAAACTCGGATAGGAATCTGTAACCTTGGATAGAATGTGAGCCTTTTGCTGAACTTTTAAACCCATTGTGTTGTTGTCAAATGTCACGACTACTGAGGACGCTGCCCTAACAATATGTGATAAATAACTTGTGACAAGTGCACAAACTGGCAGTGACCTTGATTAAACAAAATGGCCGATGGAATCAAAATGACACCACCTATTTTAAAATTGACATTTAATTCAGATTATAAGATATAAAAATAAGAAAAAAAAACATCTGGAGGACAACACAATCAGACACAAGGAGATCATCAGAAATATTCAGTTCATCTGACTGAAGCCAGGACATATGATTTGTTAAACAGGAGCACTTACCATTGTGCTACTCAAGTTTAGGAAGACAAAAAACACAAATGGTTTGTTAGCCTTTGAATTGCTTTACTTCTTTTTGAAGACAACATGGTCCTGTTGGCTTCTTCAGGCTGTGAACTTCAGCATGCATTGGGATGGTTTGCAAACCGAGCGTGAAGCAGCATGGATGATGATCAGTACCACCTCCAAATCTTAGGCCTTGGTCCTTAGTAGATAAAAGTTGTGCTGTGCCCACCGAGTGGAAGCTGGGATACTGCCTCAAGTAGAGGAGTTTAAGTATCTAGGGGTCTTGTTCACAAGAAAGAGGAAAAGTGATAGTGAGATCGACAGATTAAGATGGTGAGTTCAGTTATGCAGTCACTTTACTGATCCATATCGGTGAAGAAGGAGCTGAGCCAGAAGGCAAACCAGACGATCTACGTCCCTAAAGTCACCCATGGCCATTAGCTTTGGGTAATGATTGAAAGGATGAGATTGCGTGTACATGCGGCCCGAAAGGAGCTTTCTCCAAAGGGTGGCTGGGATCTCATTTAGGGTGAGAAATGCAGACAGCCAGGAGAGGCTAGGAGTAGAGCATCTGATAAAAAGGCCTCCAGGATGTCTCCCTGCAAAGGTTTTTTCTGGCACAACCAGCTGGGACGAGAGTCCAGGGAAGATCCAGGGCTCACTGGGAGGATTATGGCGTGGAAACACTTTGGGATCATACTATATTAGTTTACAAGTATGACTGAGGAAAGGGATGTATGGGCCTCAATGCTAAGACTGACCTGCTCCTCGATAAGTGGTGAAAAATAAATGAATCAATGAATCAATAAAAAAAAACTTAATTCAGTAGTTCTTATTTTCTGATCTCCTTCAGAGATAGGAATCAGTAGATGAAAAACAATAACAAACAGAACGTCATTAATGGGGAAGCATAGAATGGCCAAGGCCAGAATAAGGAATCAATGTGGAAGAAACAGGCATAACAAAAGAATTGCCACGGTGGCACCTTTTTGCTTCTTCTGCCAATAACCAAAACAAATGGTTTAAAAAGGTTCTTCGATCCAAAACACAGACACCTAAAATGGTCTTTAAATTAGATGTCAGAATGAAGCATGACGATGTGGTAGCAAAGGCATGTATCAACCATCAACAATATGGCCACAGCAAAAACACACAGACCGACGGTGTCTGCAAAGACTGTGCATGATGTTACAACCACAATGAAAAATATTTTACCATTGGTAAAATCAAACATACATAAAAAAGGGAAAAATAAGGAAATTTTGAAACAAAGACTAGAGCACATAGAGTATTGAACAACAACAACAACATTTATTTATATAGCAAGTTTTCATACAACAAAATGTAGCTCAAAGTGCTTTACAAAATGAAGAATAGAAAAATAGAAGACACAATAAAAAATAAACATAAGTCAACATTAATTAACATAGAATAAGAGTAAGGTCCGATGGCCAGGGTGGACAGAAAAAAAAATAAAAAAACTCCAGAGGCTGGAGAAAAAAAAAAAAATCTGTAGGGGTTCCAGACCAAGAGACCGCCCTGTCCCCTCTGGGCAATCTACCTAACATAAGTCAAACAGTCCTCTTTGTATTTGGGGTTTTCATGGAAGGACCTGATGATGATGGTCACGTAGACTTCTGGCTTTCAGTCCATCAATGTTGGTGCCTCATGATGCTTTGAGTAGGTGGTGGTGGTGCAGGCCGCCACCACAAAGAAACCGGAAAAAGAAACAGAAGAGAGAGTAGGGGTCAGTATGGATTTTGGAGCCACTGTGAATAGTTATTATGAAGAATTGAACATACAGAGTATCAGGATTAAGTTAAAGTGAAGTTATGAGAAGGCCATGTTAAAGTAATGTGTTTTCAGCAGTGTTTTAAAGTGCTCTACTGTATCAGCCTGGCAAATTCCTATTGGAGAAGATGAAGAGATTGAGAGATCTTGCACTCATATAGAGGAGCATCTCAGTAACTGGCATCAAACGGATCGGCGTCTGATCCAAAGACATCACAGAGGGCACTGGTACACATGTACACACTTGTCCATGTGATCCAGCCAGTTCATCTTTGGAAATTGGGAAAACACTAGAGTAGCTTTCGGAAAATCCATTTTTATGCAGGGACTCTATAAGGAGAATGAGTGAGCCTGGATTTATGTCCATTTCTTAAGGGGGTACCTAGAGCACCGGCATGCCACCCACTGATTACCATTCTATTTATTTCAAATTGCTTTTAAATTGAAATGGGTTTTCAAATTAACTGATGTAAAATAGTAACAAAAATTAACCAGAATTTGTCTTGATATAAAATTCATAAACATAAAAATACACATTTAAACCTGCTTAATCCAATTCACAGTTGGGGATGCTGCACTCATGACACTCCCCCCTTCACCACCTAACAGTTAATGTGTGTTGAGTGTACTGGCACAAAATGGCTGCTGTCTCATCATCCAGGTAAACGGTACATATTAGTGGTGGTTAAAGTGACTTCCCCACTCACTGTGTAAAGCGCTTTGAGTACCTTAAAAAGCGCTATTTAAATGTAATGTATCCATCCATCCATCCATTTTCTAAACCGCTGAATCCGAATACAGGGTCACGGGGGTCTGCTGGAGCCAATCCCAGCCAACACAGGGCACAAGGCAGGAACCAATCCTGGGCAGGGTGCCAACCCATCGCAGGACACACACAAACACCAAGCACACACCAAGCACACACTAGGGCCAATTTAGAATCACCAATCCACCTAACCTGCATGTCTTTGGATTGTGGGAGGAAACCGGAGTGCCCGGAGGAAACCCACGCAGACACGGGGAGAACATGCAAACTCCATGCAGGGAGGACCCGGGAAGCGAACCAGGGTCTCCTAACTGCGAGGCAGCAGCGCTACCACTGCGCCACCGTGCCACCAATGTAATGTATTCTTCTTCTTATTATTATTATTATTAAGACGGGAAACAGTCCTGGACTAGGGTGCCAGTCCACTACAGTGGATATTCGCACAAGGGGCAATTAACAATTAACCTGACCTGCACATCTTTGGTGATGTGCCATTTAGACACACCAAGAACACACAAAATCTATGCAGACATTGACTGGGTGAGGGAAGCAAAGATGCAGAATCCATGAAGCAACAGTGCTAACCACTGCAATGCCACTTTAGAGATAAAATAATACTTTTTTTTTTGTTTTTAACATTCCCCTAAGGTGAAAATTAAAAAATAAATTAACATGGCATAAGATAACATTTTCACACTGCTGCCTTCCAAATTCTTATGCTTGGTAATTAATCTCAAATCTGGAGGATACGAATATAAATAAATTTCAAATGGCTTCTACTTCCAGATGCCGTTGTTTACAAATGAATCCCATTTACATTTAAAATCCCAAAACATAACCCAGTCTTTTAAAGTTAAACTCCATTGTATGTTGAGTACGACACTTCCTTTTTTTGTGTAACAGATCATCACTGAAAATCGTCCTAAACTGTTGTATTATCAGGAATTCCAGTGTTTCTAATTCATTAGATAATCCAAAATAACACAGAAGACATCATAAAGAATATAAAAAGGGCATGTTTGTTCTTCTAAAATAAAGTATTTTCGCAGACAGCCAGGGTCCAGGACAAAGGGAGCAAGCTTGGCCATTAGAGTTCCTACCCCAGGACTCTAGATGGCAGCCCACAAGGGTTGCAATGGTGCCTCGGACTCCCGCAGGGCTTCATGGGAGATGGAGTTGGATACAGCCCTGTTGGGATTCGTGGGTGCCACCAGGGGGTGCTGTTGCTGCTGCTGAGCCTTGAAGAGAAGCATCTCTGTCACACCCGGAAGTGCTGCCAGAAGTAGGGGAACGAGGACCCAAAGCACTTTCAAGTGCCTTATAAAAGGAGTCAGCAGCCACTACTTGAGCAGCCAGAGTCGGGAGGAGGGAGATGAAGCATGTCCACAGGAGTGGAGGAGAAAAATAAAGAAAAAAGAAAGAGAAAGTTAAGGGATTGCGATTGTGATTGCATTTGTACTTGGATGACGTTATGTGCTCGTAAGAACGGGGAATTCATTCTCCATGAGGGAAGAAAATAAAAAGTTTGTGCTTTTATAAGTGTGCCTCCTGCGTCTGTCTGTGTTGGGTTAAGCGCTGGTATAGCACCATTGTCACAATTTATAGATGAGAGAGAAACCATCAGATGTCTACCAGTGCATGCTCCTTATTTGTGCTTTTTATGTCTTTTAAAGTGCTTTTTATATATTTATATTAGTCATTCATTTTATGTTTATAATATTTCATTTTTGTATTAATTATGTTTCTATGTGAAGTATGTGTTCTGTTATGTTCCCTCTGTTTTGTGGGTGGTTCCCAAAGTGATGAGGCCACCGCTCAGTCTCTATTTAGGATCCACCCTCAGCCCTATTAAATTAGAAAGATTAAGAGACATGGATGCTATCCAGTGACCTGAAACGAAAACTGGACTCCCTTGGTACTATGTCCCTCCGGAAAATCCTTGGGTACCATTGGTTTGCTCATGGAGTCCCGAATGAAGCACATTACCTGCATTGTGAGGGAGTGTCAGTTACAGGACTATAGCCATGTGGTGCGTTTCCCCAAGGGTGATCCGGCTCGTAAGATCCTCATTGTTGGGGACCTGAGTGGCTGGACCAGGTCTGGGGGTCGCCCATGTAACACCTGGCTGCGGCAGATAGAGGGTCATTTCTGGTGGGTGGAACTGGACCGTGTGTCTGCCTGGGGGGTTGCCAACCAGGATCCCGAGTTGTTTTTGTTGTGTAGTGGGTTCGGCAACGCACTGTACCAGTGCATACCTCCCCAACTTGACTTGATTTATCTAATCTAATCTAATGAAGGCTGTGGAGACAGGCAGTTCAATGGGAATCATTTATGAATGTGAATTGGAGTTATATTATTGTTTCTTATTGGATTTTCTGGGCTTCTGATTATTTTTGCTCTGTCTAAGGATACTGATTACTGGACTATGGTTTTCTCTGGATTGTGTTTTCAGCATCTCCTGTAATGCCACTTTTTGTGTTGTGGAGCTTTTGTTATATTGTTGGGTGATTTTAATATTTTTATGAAGAATCTTTTATTTGCTCACCTTTGCACAAACCACGGTTTATGGTTACCCTCCTCTTGTAAGTCTTTTGAGATCTTTAGAGACAGTCATAGTTGTTTTGGAGCTAACATCCCTTTTAGGCCTGCAAAGCCTGTGGCAGACCACATGAGTAAGGATTAGCTGAACAGGGTGTGGCTTATGCCAGGCAGGCAGTGAAAGCCCTGGCCTGGCCAGTAATGCCTTTGTGAAACATTATAGAGGTCTCACACCTGGCATTCATGAGATGCCAAGTCATAAGAGAAACTTAAGGAGTAATGCAAAGGACAAAAATAGCACAAATAACCTGCGGTGTTGTAATTAAACAGGAGTGGGCAGTGTTGGTCCTGGAGGGCTGCAGTGGCTGCTGGTTTTTGTTCCAACCCAGTTTTCTTAATGAGAAGTCCATTATTGCTGATGAAGCACTTATTGCTGAAGTGACATTTTGGTGCTTCATTTTGTGGTCTCGCTTGTTAAGGTCCCATACCCTTAATTGCTTATTTCACTGTTAAACTGCTGCATTCACTGTTTTAATGTCTCCTTATTAGCAATAAGATGCAAATAATAAAGGAGTCAGCAGTTCTCCGTCTAACTTGTTTCCATGTACACCTGTGTGGATTCATGATGCACTATTTGGTTTAATTAAACCAAAAAAATGGGATGAGCTGAAAATGATCCATTTTAGGCTTCAAATCATTTGGAGGCTATACTTGGAAAGGAAAAAATCTATGATATAAGAACCTATCATTGCAGACTAACAAGCCATAAAATTAAATAAGGTCTGAGATTGGCAGTCATTGGTTTCTTATTAAGAAATTGGGTTGGAACGAAAACCTGCAGCCACTGCAGCCCTCCAGGATCTGCACTGTCTATCCCTGTAATAAAGTATAAGAACACAGAAAGAGAGTTAGGGTACAATGAGGGTATGCCTCATATAATGGATAGAAAAATAGTGGCAAGAATATATATATATTGTGGAGACTGGCCCAGACACAGACAGGCAGACACGTTCATGTCACCCACAAACACTTTATTTACAGTGATATATACAAAAGTGCACCACAAACCCCCAAAGTCCTGGCCACAATGCCTTCTTCAGGCCGCCTCCTTGCCTCCTCCTGTAGGCTCAGTCCACACCACTCCCGACTCTCGCCCTGAATGAAGGGAGGCGGCCCCTTTTATTATCACCCGGATGTGCTCCAGGTGGGTTCCGGCAATCACCCGCCGACACTCCCCTGTGTGGCGGAAGTGCCGGCTGCATCCCCGGAAGCACTTCGGGTGTCCCTGATCTTCTTCCCCCCAGCACTTCCTGGTGTGGCGGAAGTGCTGAGGTCCAGGGCTCCCAAGGCACGGGAACACCACCTGGCAGCGACCACGGGCCCCTACAGGCATGGCCCCCAAAGCAACCAGGATGGCGGCCCCCACGTGATCCACGGTGTGCAAAGACCATCCTCCAGTCCCTCAAGGCATCCCGGCTGGGTCGTTCCCCCTGGCATCCCTGACAATATATATATATATATATATATATATATATATATATATATATAGGTGGCACGGTGGCTCAGTGGTAGCGCTGCTGCCTCACAGTAAGGAGACCTGGGTTCGCCTTCCAGGTCCTCCCTGTGTGTGGAGTTTCCATGTTCTCCCCGTGTCTGCGTGGGTTTCCTCCCACAGTCCAAAGACATGCAGGTTAGATGCATTAGTGATCCTAAATTGTCCCTAGTGTGTGCTTGTTGTGTGGGTGTGGGTGTGCACTGCGGTGGGCTGGCACCCTGCCCGGGATTTGTTCCTGCCTTGTGCCCTGTCTTGGCTGAGATTGGCTCCAGCAGACTCCCGTGACCCTGTGTTAGGATATAGCGGGTTGGATAATGGATGGATAATGGATAAATAAAGAAAAAATGGATATATTATATATTTATATATATAAATATATTTAATATATCCATATAAGAATATATAAGAATGGTAGAAAAACATGCAGGTCTTTGCAAATCAGTAAGTCATCGCTTCTTGTGCACCGATGTGATCACTCAGGAGCGATTTCCATAAATGAACGTCAACTTCCAGCACTCATGTTCTTTATATCCAGTCTGGAGAGGAAAGTGCTGGACTTCTAGTTTAAGATCAGAGGAAATGATATCAGCAGTCTTTGGAAGGTTCAGTCCCGAAGGTAAAAGCATAAAAGGTGTTATCGATGGTGCCCTCTTGTACTCAAAGATGGTATTACCCTATTCATAGTCTTGTAACAGCCCTTTACTCGAAGCATCCTTGACACTCCCTAAGCAGGTTTAAATACCCTCACATGGTCCTTTCAAAGTAAAACACCCAGCACTCCTCTTGCTCACTTCCTATACCCGTAGCCAACAGCAAAACTGACACTCTCTGTGTTGTGTTTTATTGTCAAAAACAGAAGTGCATACAGTAGGAGACCAAGAAGAGGTCTGTCAGTTTACTCCTTACAAAAAATTTAATAAAAAAGGAAAAATTGCAATCATACTCTGACTCAACAGGAAAATAGGAGAACTGATTATGTGAGTAAACTGAAAGAAGCGGGTGAAAGGCAAAACAAAAGAAAATAAAAATTAAACCTTAGTGACTGTAACCAGACGAGAGGCAAAATCAAGGCCAATTAATAAGCAATACAAGAAGACACAATAGGTCAAAATGAAATTAAGGATTTTATCGGCAAAATTGGATAAGGTTCGTAGCGAAAAGCTGACCTTTTATGCCAGTTGTTGATTAAGTCGAGGTCACAACCCTGGAGAGCCCATCCCTAGACATGAGGGATGTGACCCTGAAAGTGGTACATGATATGGTTTCTCTTAAAGAAAAAGGCTACAAAGCATCTGTTTTCATGACACACACAAACACAAGCGTTTCTTCACCTCTCCATTAGCATCAAGCATTCTCTCAACTCTATGGAATATTTCATTTTTGTTTATGAAATAGTTTGTAACAGTAAGACATATTTAAAACTAAAAGTGATACTAGAGTGGAACTGTATGCATTAGTAAAGTACAGAAAACATGTTTTTTATAGAATATTTCAATATTGTATAGGGCCGTCATATTAAATTATGTCGCCTAAGGGAAAGGCACATTTTTGCAGCCCACTCCTCCCCCATATATATCCTAACTAGGCATGAGTCGATACACTAAATCCACATACAATACGTATTGCAATGCAGGGTTCATATTACACTACTCCTACGACACAGTACATCTTCGGAAGGACAGGCAAAAGGATAAATCATTTTAGAAAAAATGTGAAAAAAATAAAAAGTTTAGCTTAAAATGAATAAAGCACAAATAAGGCCTTAAAAACGAAGCAAATGTATACAGTGCCACCAGATAGAATCTGAACCCTTTCACATTCACATTTTGTTAAGTTGCATCCTTAAGCTCAAACTTGAAGCCAATCAGACATCTGAAAATAGCCGTCCACTGCTGGTCTCCAGAGAACGTGACAAAGCTTGAGAGTGTCTGCAGAGAAGAATGGCAGAAAATCCCCAAATCTGGGTGTGTGAAGCTTATTGTGTTATACCCAAGTAGACTCCGGGCTGGAATCACTGCCAAAGGGGCTTCAATGAAGTACTGAGTAAAGGGTCTGAACACTCATATCAATGAGATTTGTAAGTTTTTATTTTTAATACATTTGCAAAACATTTGTAAAATTCTCTTTTCACATTGTCATTCTGGGGGATTGAGTTATTCTTGGTGAGGAAAAAAAGTCATTTAAATGATTTTAGCAGAAGGCTGAAAAATAACAAAATATGTAAAGAGTGATGGGGTTTAAATAGCATACAGGTCTTTGGGGTTTGTGGCCCCGTATACTGCAAAGCAAAATAAGTTCAACCAGGTCAGTGTTTTCAGAAGTACAACAGACAAAAACATGGTGGATAGATGGACAATTTATAAGGGGGGACCGGAAATGGAGTAAAGGGATGATGGGAAAGTCGTGGTGATGGATGGGAAGCTGATGTCATCAGGAGGGGACCAGAGGTAAGAAAGGAACCCGGAAATGGCTGGTTTCCCTAGGCATCCGGGAGAAGTTATGGGGGCGGCACTTCATTCTTTCTGCGGGAATAGAGAAAGAGAGGTTAGTGCTCCGCTGTTGTCCCCCAGCACGGCTTGTCACGTTGCGTCCTTAAGCTGCTCCCTATGTGCACGCTGTGGACGAAGACTTCAGACTAGACAGCAGGTGTGGTTATAAAGCAGCTTTATTTTGCAGAGTCACAGTGAGAAGAGTTTCAGAAAAGCAGACAATCAAATATACATGACAGCGTCAGGGCTCTTCTGAACCCGTCTGTTGGGTGGGGTGCAGTTTTATACCCCTAGAATGCGTGATTTAATATCATTATGAAATGTACCAGTCAGCACGTTTATTATACACAAACCTTGAGCCCCTTCAACTCCCCTTGTGCAGCTTGATTTCTTGGCCCCTTTTGTTATGGTGTTCAGATGTAAGCTAAGGGAAAACGTGATAAGGCAGACTCATGTGTGGAATGCTCAGACCTTGAGTCCTTTGCACAAATATTTTTTTGTTTGCTAAAACAAAGCATGCTATTACATGGTTTCGTAAAGCTTACTTCTCAGACATGAATTAGTACAAGGGAACAAAGAGAACATTCGTCTTCCACAACGCGCGTGACTATATATATATATATATATATATATATATATATAATATATATATATATATATATATATATATATATATATATATATATATATATATATATACTAGGGGGCTTACCCCCTGCTCACTACATGCCAGCCACTTCACATCTCTGCCGCTCGTGTTGTGAAGAGGGGGGCTGAACGCACCCCAAGGAGAAGCAGTCGCTCCTCCAAAACCCCCTCTTAAATGGTGATACAATGGGAAACAAATATATATTTTTTTTACCTCCTCTTTGCTCGATCATCAAGCTGGCTGGCTGCTGCTGCCATGCCACGTGATCTGCATCTTGCATGGCTTTTCAAACATTTAAAAGCCTGTACAGCATCTGTCCTACTCTTTGTCTTTTATTTTCAGCTCCGGGCGTGGTTAAATCTGTTCGCACAAAGTCGCAGGACGTGAGTTCTTGATATTTTAGTTTATAATTTAAAAACAAAATACGAATCTGAAAATCTGACATCACATTAAAGTTAAATAAATTCTGAAAAGAATGATACCAAACATATATATGTAGGTTTTAAAATAAGCCCGACTTAAAGCGTGAAAAAAAAGTGACATAAGAACGTCACATAAAATCATTGCACTTTTAGGCTTAGGATTTTATATATATAGAGTAGATATATATTATAAGTCCAAATTACATCTTTCCTTGGTCTACCAAATGTACTGTATGTGATGATGTAAAATAAGTAATATAAAAATGTTAAGTGTCAGCAATAAGTTTACTACACTGATTCTGTGCTGCACATTTAATAATAACATAATTCTTTATATGTATACAGCACTTTTCTCACTATTCAAAGTGCTTCAGTGAGCGGGGAGCCACTTCAACCACCACTAATGTGTAGCATCCACCTGGATGATGCGATGGCAGCCATTTTTGTGCCAGTATGCTCACCACACATTAGCTATTAGGTGGTGAAGGGGCGAGAGAGAGTTAGCCAATTAGAGACTAGGGGGCCAGAATGACTAGGCCGACTAGCCAGAACATCGGGATACACCCTGCTCTCTTACAAAGGATGCCCAGGGATCTGTTAATGACCACAGAGAGCCAGGACCTCAGCTTCACATCTCATATGAAGGACTGCAATATTTTTACAGCACTTTAAAAAAGTGTCTGAGTCTGGCATTATTTTAATTTTTATTACAATTTTACAATATAATGTGACTGAAATTGCTTTCATAGTAGAAAGGAAAGACAAGACCCTGGTAAAGAGTTAGGGTACCACCTAGGCAACCCCATGCGATCGATGGATGAAGACAACAAAAACACACAACAATTGGTGAGAAGTCTTTTCAGACATGAGTTCAAGACAGAACTGATCTAAGATGGCAGATCATGCAGCTTTGAGGACTTCCATCAGGAAGAGGCAGGTCCAGGTAGATGGACACCGGAAGTGATGTCAGTGGTGGTATAGCTTTCATTCTGTCCAGTCTGCAGAGGGAGGAAGAGAAGAGACATTAGTACACAGCACCAAACCCAGGAGCAGTTTGTTATTACCATTACTAGAGCCCTTAAGCTGTCCCCTAAGCACACACGTATGACAATAGACAGCAGAGTCCAATAATAACATCCATATGCAGAGTCATACATCACTGTAGTTTTTGACTGCAATTTCTTGGTGGAAGTAAGTTTAGGGTAACTTATGTTTAGGGGTTTGTATGGTTAGTGTGTAGCATAGCAGTGCTAGAAGAGGACTTAATGATGGAAATTAACACTGGAGGCCCTGAAGAACCTAAAATCATACCAAATCATGACAGACGCAAATTTGGTCGTACTGTGAGGAGTAGAAGTATTTTAGCATTTTTTCTAATTTAGAAAACTACTTCTCACTTCACCAGGATTTAGGGTTGCTGATGAGTTGCCAGAAGATGGTGTTTATGCAGAAATCGGCACACGCATCCCAGGAAAGATGGAATGTTTTGGAAACACTGAATTTGTAAAATGATTCTGATTTGACATTTGAGATGGAATAATATTCATAACAAACCTTGTACGTTATGTGATTGCTCCATCTATGCGGAGAAGCCATGCACTGTTTGCCAAAATCAAAGTGTTAGTAGCATTAAATGTAAAATGCAGCTTCGCAATAATGATGATTTGGGTATATCACAACTAACTCTTCCTTGAATTTGGCACCAGACCTCTAATGCTCTTACAATGTAAGAGGTAATATGAATAACTAATACATTTTCACATGAAATAATCTTAAAGCAGGCTGCATTCACGTAAATCGACACACACATAAAGCTCATTGCCCAAAGTGTGGATGGACACGCATATGTGAATCGCAAGCAATCTCACTGTATCAAAACACAAGTGGCCATGGATGCAAACTCTATTGTAGTAGCCAGCATACTACCTTGAAGATAATCAGGGCTGGACGGGTGACTGACAGCAAAAAGTCATACAGGTACACTGAGCTTTGCATTCCACAAAACTTTGTTACACTTTACAAGTCCGGGAATATTCAAGAAGGCAAGCTTAGACTCCTGGGACGTTGGATAAATAGAGCCTGACAGAAGATAAGGAGGGAAACACGGCACACCACAGTACACTGGAAGAGTGAACTCGACTTATGGCCATTGCTAGTGTCAGTATAACTGTTACTTTATAAGGCTGTGGTGTAACAGTGGAGGTTAGCTGCAGCTCCCCTTCCTTTCTGGGAGCCTCTCGAACCCGACACTGTCAGTGCCATAACCAAAAAGAGCGGGGCAAATGTGGACACACTAATTAAGGGGATGGTGAAAAAGTGCAACTTTAATGAAAAACAAGTCCAAAACACTGTGCAGAGTGCAGTGTTTCCATATCCATAATATATAATCCAATAAAATGAAGGTGTCAGTGCTAAATAAAAAGTTACAATCAATAAATCCATTAAAACGAGAGGTTAAAAACACACAGTCATTGTATCTTTAATGTTCTTTTTAGTACAGGATGATCCAATCCCACTTCCTTCTTCATCTCCCTGGCTTACCTATAAATCGCAGAGCCAGCAGAGACTTGGCAGCCACGGTCTTCATCACCTGACCCACATCTTGGCTGCCTCCTAACAGCTCCAGCCAAACTGCCCGAGGTCGGTACTTCTCCCATCATCTTTCACGCACCCACAGTCATACCTCAGATCCCTGGGGAGGTCATCCGCCATGCTCGCCCTACTCCACACAAATGATCAGTGGGGTCAACCAGCCCCTAGAATGCCAAAACCTACGCTTCTTTGAGGGGCCCCTGATCATGCTGCCTTTCTTCTGTAGGCAGCCGGATTGTCCTGCCCGATGACTGCTCTTCAACCTCTTAACCTCCAAAGCCAATTCTCTTCTGAACGATTCCTTCCTTCCCTCCCCGACCAGTGCTGGCTCTTTTTAAAACTGTTATCCAGTCGGGTGCAGGTGTGAGGAACCACTACCTCCACAGAAGCTTCACAGATCCGTCCACCAATGCATGTGAATGTGGTGCGGTCACACAGTACCTCCACTAAACCACAGAGTGAAATGCATTTACACACCCACTTAGAGCCTGCACATATATAGGGTGCAATTATTTATGTAAAATCTGCACTGCACCATGGACCACACATCACATGTGGTCATAACAACGACAAGGTGATTCCTCTGAATGTAGAGCTGTGGATTATTTATTGTTAGACACACACAACTGTTAACCGGGTTTTACTCTCTTTCTATCTTAGTGCTCGTTTCAGTAGTATGATGTTGTTGTGAAGTGGCAACAATTACATCCAGTTTAGAGTAATATCCCACCTTATAATGTTTTCTCTCTTCTCCTTCTTTTAACATAATTACTAATATTATTATTATTGTCTTTGTGCCTTACCATCACTATAGAAACACTGTAAAGTGTCATCGTGATTTCATGGGAAAGTACAAAACGTCACGATGAGCACCGTTTTGCGCCTTGGCCGCCACAAAGTCGTGATGTCATTCTTTCTCAAAGAGAGAAAGTACTCCTAGCTGGGAATAAGAGTAGGATGCTTCATAAATACTTCTCACGCCCTGCTCAGAGACAGGACAAATTCCTCTCCTAGTCCGACATTTAGGAGTAATTTTGAAATACTTAATAAACAACAACAATATTTAATTGTATAGCATGTTTTCAAACAAATGATGTAGCTCAAAGTGCTTTACAAGATGAAAAAAAAATGAAGCAATATTTATTAACAAAGAATAAAGTAAGGTCCGATGGCCAGGGAGGACAGAAAAAACAAAAGAAAACTCCAGAGGGCTGGAGATAAAAACAAAATCTGCAGGGGTTCTGAGGCCACGAGACTGCCCAGACCCCACTGGGCATTCTACCTAACGTAAATGGTTTTCAGGCTTCACGTGGAAGAATTAGATGATGATGGTCATCATGTGGACCTCTGGTCTTCAATCCATCAATGTAGGAACTGCACAGTGCTTTGATCAGGGGGTGATGGACCAGATCACCACCACAGTAAACCAGAAAAAGAACAGCAGAGAAAGTATGGGTTAGTACAGATTTTGGAGCCATGAAAAAAATATAATTAAATCCATGTACAGTTTTAGGGTTACACCAAAATGAAGCTATGAGAAAGCCATGTTAAAATAATTGGGTTTTAATCAGCTTTTTTAAAATGCAGTATGAGCCTGGCAAATTTCTATCAGTCAGCTACTCCAGATTTTAGGTGCATAACAGCAGAAGGCTGCCTCACCACTTCTTTAAATTTTTCTCTTGGAATTCTAAGCAGACACTCATTTGAAGATCTAAGGTTACGATTTGGAGTGTAAGGTTGAAAAACATTACGAGATATAGGATGGAGCAGATTATTTAAGGCCCAGGCCTCCGTTAACTGTAAAGACGCAGCTTTAATCATTTTGTTACCTTCCATAGCATTCTTTCACTGCAAATGTTAAACATTACTGATGGCCTAACGATAATTTGTTAATAATATTAATGTAAATTCATTTTTTTCTCTTTGGCATATGGGAGGAAAGCAGAATTAATTAAAAAAAAATAAATGTGTGAGCTCCACAAAGGCAGTGAATGAACCCAGCAGTTGTGAGCAAGTGACATTAATGACTGCACCACTGTGCCCCCCTTTGATAGAATTCACTTGTAGTAAAATCCCAGCTAAGTAATGGAGGTTTTCATCTGTCATCTGACACATATTTTTAGGTTGTACATCATGGCAGAGGAAAGCTTAATCAGATCTGCGTTTGTTAAAGGACTCGGCAAACTGATTCTGGAAGAGTACAACACAACTGAAGTCATGAACCAGAAGATTAGATAGGACGGTCTTATTCATTTCAATGCATAACAAAGAAAAAGTGAATTCTTTCTTCCATCTAATTAGTATTAATTATGCCGGAAAAGATAACAATTTGCATTAGTTAATGCTGCTAGTACATTCCCGATATAAAATGAGCAAACGATATGAGACTCATCCATAATGGAATTTTAGCAGGAATGCAAGACATGCCAATTAGGCAACATTAACGTGTCTGGTTGGGCCGTTATTTTTTTTTTTTTGTTTGAATAGTTAATTTAAATTTAATTATTTTATATTGATGGGTATTTGCATTGTGCTGTTGTCTGAAGGATACAGGGTTGGGGTTGAAATTCCACCCCCTGTTATTGCTAATGTGGATTTTCACCTAGGACTCTGGATGCTCCTTCATCCAAAACACATGAAATTTAGTCGTCAGCTCTGTGGGATTGTGCATGTGTGTGTGTGTTTGTGTGTTAATGTGCGTGTACGTTTGTGTGTGTAAGAACACTCTGCAATCAACTGGCGCCCTGTCTGGGATGGATTCTTGGCTTGAACCTATTGCTGCTAGAACAGGCTGCGGCCCAGAGGGTTTGAGAATGACATATATATAAATATCTGTTTTTGAGGGCTTACCATTAATGCGAGAAATGCACATGTGATTTCTCACATGTGCAGTTATACGATATTCGATTTCTACACCATACTGCTATTGACTGCTATTGGCTATTTCTTAAACTTAATGCTAACAAAACCAGTGTCCTGTTGCCTGGAAATTTCAAGTGTCCCTGATATCGTTCTTTGATCATTTGTCATAAATCTTCAGTTAAGGAATTCAGGTGTGATTTTTGGCAGCTTATTCAAATTTGACAAACTGGTAAACTCCGCTTAAAAGACTTTTTGCTATGGTAAAGGCCTTTCTTTCCTTTAGTGATTTTGAAAAGTCCAGTCATGCTTTTGTAACATTGTGCTTGGACTATTGCAACTCTCTGTATGTTAGCATTGTTCACGCATCGTTACGACACCTGCAACTAGTCCAGAATGCTGCTGCTCGCCAATCGAAGGGCTCTTGCAAGCATGACAGCATCTTTCCAATATGGCTTTCGATCTGCTACAGAATTGATTTTAAAATCTTGCTGCATGTTTGAGTGGAATGACCTCCTCTTACCTTTCAGAACTCCTTCACATTTGCACATCAACGAAAGCACTGTCGTCTAATAGCCATATGCCATTAGTGTTGCCAAGATCAAGGTTGAAGCAAAGGTGGGAACTGGGCTTTTCTCTTTAGAATAGCTTACCTTATTATATTAGGTCTTCCCTGACATAAGTTACATTTAGGTCATCATTAAAGACATTTTCGCTGGCACTTGATCCCATAAGAGGTTAAATATTATGCTTGTATATGTTTACTCATGTACATTCATGATTATGAGTTTGTTATGTGTGTGTGTGTGTTGGGGGGGGGGATATTTTGAGTTTATGTATGGTTTGTCATGATTGTAGCTTTGTTATGTGTATTGTGACCACAAGGGGGTGCCACTTAGCACCAAACCCAGTCCTGGGTTCAAATAAAAGACTTCATTGCAAATATAAATCACCAAACATGTAAAATCAACCAAACCACAAATATAAACAAGTAAATCTTCTCTCCTTCCGCTCCTCCTGTTGAGTGTTGCCCGCTGCCTCCCAACTCTGACTCGACCAAGTGAGGTGTCTGGCTTCTTTTAAAATAGACTCAGTAATGCTTCTGGTGCCATAGTGTGGAAGCACTTCCAGGTCATGTGGAAACCAGGGAGGTCCTCCCATGACAGCTGTCTCGAACAACACTCAGGTACCCCGACAAGGCTGCACTTTCAGATTCCAACTCCCATGTACCCCTGTGGGTGTCCATAATGGGATACCTTGGAAGACCGCTGCCACCTGTCATAAAGGGGATGGAACTGCTTCAGGCCTCTGGCTTCCATTGTTCCATCCTTTATATATCTCCAGCCAGGCAAAAAGTCATTTTTCTGTCCTTCATGGCACTAACAGTATTTATAATTTAATTGTTTCTTTTAGCTTATCTTGTACAGCACATTGGTTCAGTTTAGGCTGTTTTTCATGTGCTTTTGACTTGACTTGACTGATTCCAGTCATTTTTGGTGCTTTGTATGTTTAATACAATCTAGATTGCATGTGTGTACATGACATATTTTATAAAAATCTGTAATTTATATCTTATATGATACAGTACTCTTAGCTTAGACTAAGTGAAAAGCACTATACAAAAATATATTTACTTGAACTGCATGCCCTAGTAAGGACATCTTCAGTTGCCAGCAATAGAAAGCGCTATGGCCTGTGAGTGTGTGGAGTACCCTGGAGGGTCTACAAGCAGGGACACCATCAACAGAATAAAAAGCCAGAGTGGAAATACAATCTAGGATACCAAAAGGACAGTAGATGTATCATTTGAGAGAGTCAAATAACCCCTAATCAAAAAGGAGACTTGAATCTGTTAGGCCAATGTAACATTCTGGAGTTTATGGTGTTCCTTTTGCAGATATAAACTCACTTTCATAATATTTCTGGGATTATGGCCAGAAGTGAATTTTAGATGGGTTATAAAGCTACTCTTCTGTTGTTGACTAGCTGTGCTACCCATCAAAGATTTGTTGAAATCTAAGTAATCAATGTAAACTTTTTTATTTATAACTTTTTTTTATTTCATACATAGCTTGTCCATTTGGTCTGGTTTAATAACATCCACCATATCCCTTTCCCTCAATGGTGACCTTTTCCTTTTTGGATTACCTTTTTGGATAAAGAGGCCAGTTTCCACCACATCCTCTCGACATCACTAGTCAAACTGACCACTCTTACAGTCAAAGTGTTTTCCTGTAAAAATGTGGCAGTGTCAATAGAACATTGGCCTGGTTTAGCGACTTTTTAGCAACCAGGTCTGGCCTTTGGCTTCCCAATGTATACATTAAGTTATTGTTATTTTCACCTATTTGCTGCTTACCAGGCATTAGCATTACAGCTATAAACATTCATGTGGCCCAAGCAGGTGCAAGAAAGTCTCTACTATGATGCTGTTGCCGTATAACCGAAAATGACAGAATAGGCCGATAAGAAAAATGTTCTTTTTTTAGGCCCTTATTTGATTTTATTAGTATTGTTTTTCCACTTCTACATATGAGGTGAGACACAAAAATAACCGGATTGGTAAGAAAATATATTTATTGATGAATTACAGCATTCTAAACATTGTCTCCTTCTATATAGTCCCCCTTCCAATCTCTACAACGCTCCATATGTATCTTCCATTGATTGAAACAGTGCTGGAAGTCTTCTTTCTTGAGGCTCTTCAACAGGCTTGCCATTTCTATCTTTACTTCATCAGTTGAAGAAAAATGCGTTCCCTTCAGGTCACTTTTGATTTTCGGGAACAAGTAAAAATCACAGAGAGCTAAATCGGGCGAATAGGGAGGATGATCGAAGACAGGAATGTTTTTGTCAGTCAAAAACTGCTTTACAGGAAAAGAGAAAATTCACGAGAAATTTGATGTTGATTCGCTGTTCGATTTTTTCACCCGACACTATTGCGGTAACTCGTGTAATGATTGTTGTGCAAATACTGACTGGGCTATTCACAGGATATACATAGTCGGTCGGCAGTTTGAGAGGGTGTGTAGGAGGGGATATAGTCCTATGATTCATGTTCGGTCAACCTCCAGATGGTTTTCCAGGAATGCCCCAAGTCCATTCCGGTTATTTTTGTGTCTCACATCGTATATTGCCTTTTTTTAAATTTATCTTTCTAACTCTATTAACCGGAAGGACACACAAATGCACAGACATGCACATTGACACTTTTCCTTTTATTAAGGTGGATTTAGGAGGTGAGAAAAGGCAAGAGCTTTACTGAAAGAAGTTACACCTGGGGTTTATGGCTCCTGAGAGGGAGGGAGAGAGCCAGAGACCAGAGAGCAGTCTTTATCCACCAGCCATAAGGCTCTTCAACAACCACTCATGGTGACTACTTGTATCTATCGCCTGATGTTGTGTTTAATGTGTTGAATTCATTGTCTGTTGTTAGTACTGTACAACCATCATTAGTGTGTGGGAGACATGCAAGAAAGAATTTCACTATGTTGTGTGCACACAGTTATTGTACTTGGAATTGAAAGTGGATTAGCCACGCTTGCTAATTAACAGAGAAAATTGAATTGTATTGGGCGGCCCCAAAGAACATTAGCTTTGTTGTTTGCGATTACGTTAGTACATTTCTCAATCATTCTATTTGTACTCGATCCTTTTGTGATTTATTAATATTTAAAGGCACCTTTTAATTGTGACTTTGAGTTTAAGGAAGTTTAATGTAGTGATTAGGACTTTGTCCTGCGGTGGGTTGGCACCCTGCCCAGGATTAGTTCCTGCCTTGTGCCCTGTGTTGGCTGGGATTGGCTCCAGCAGACCCCCGTGACCCTGTGTTTGGATTCAGCGGGTTGGATAATGGATGGATGGATGGATTAGGACTTTAAGCCATCAGGAATACCATTTCAGATCCCAGATTTGCCTGAACTGAAACTGAGCAAGTTCCTTACCCAGCCTGTACAGTAACTTTAAAAACATTTGGATGTATGTGTCAGTAGGCTTTGTGCCCCTGGAACCAAATTACCCAAACTATTCAGTAATTATTTATCACTCTGATGTTAAGATTTCTGATCATAAAATAGGTCGTTATGATAACAACTGACGAGAAGAATTCATAATTAATTGCAGAATTATGGTATTTAATGGTTCCTCTGGAGACCCTCTTTCTCTTGCACGATTTGGCTCAAAAACTAATCAGAACATCAACATCTAATAACAGGCTTAAGTTTCGAGTCTGGAATTTTTCCATCCAGCCCTTTTAGTTCTAGACCATCCTCCAGAATCACAGACATACACACACACACAGATAGACACACACCTATCATCGCGATATAGCTGTTTTTGGTATTAGAGGACCATAAAAAGATGAGATCCGTTGAAAACCGGAGATGGAGATTTTTTGACGAATCTAAAGCTTTCGCTCCTCCCCCATAGACTATAGGTTATGGTGGGGGGACGACACAAAGCAAAAATGTTGCGTAAACAGTCGTAACATCTCCAGATCTTTTAAATCAATACAGATGAAGGTGTCTCCTAATCTTCTTCTATAATATGCTACCGTGGCTGTCTGTTTGTCTGTGCAGGATTTTAAATCACCTGTAGCTCGCAAGTTGTTTGAACTATTGATCAGAAATTTGGTACACATTGTGAACGCTGGCCCGGACACACACAGACGGACAACATAGTTCCACCCAACACACGTTTATTTTCACAATATTTACAATTAGTGCACTCACAAACCCCAGTGCCTCCAGCACCGATTCCCCCAATGTCCAGGCCACACAATCCTGTGCCTCTCTTTCTCCTGGCCGCCTCCAGTCCTCACTCCAGCTCCGTCCTCTTCCACCTGACTTCCGCTAATGACTGGAGGGAGGCGGCCTCTTTTATAGGAACCCGGATGGGCTCCAGCTGCTTCCCGGCAATCTCCCGCGGACACACCCCCGTGTGGCGGAAGTGCCGGCTGCGCACCCAGAAGCCGTCCGGGTGTCCCCTGTTGTCTTCCCCCCGCCACTTCCGCCACACCAGGGATAATCAGGCACTGGGGCGCCACCTGGCGGTGGCCACGGGTCCCTACAGGGCTGGGCTTTCAAGCCCTCTACCCGAGGCCTCCAGCATAACCAGGACGGACGCCCCCTCTCGGTCTGGAGGAGGCACAAGCCCTCCTCTGGTCCTCCTGGGCGTCCCGGCCGGGGACCACACGGATATACCGGCATCGGGGCGCCGCCTGGTGGTGGCCACGGGTCCCTACAGGGCTGGGCTTTCAAGCCCTTTACCCGAGGCCCCCAACATAACCAGGACGGACGCCCCCTCGCGGTCTGGAGGTGGCACAAGCCCCACAACATATACTACATGTCTACTATCTGCTTTCAGGGTAATGATTGACTGCCAAAGTTATTCCTCTTTTTATTTTTATTTTATTTTATTGTAGAATCAACTCTACGCAGCGGCCAGCAGAGCGGCCGTGTGGCGCATGCGTACTGGTGCCGTTCTCATCCCTACCACCTTCGACGTCACTTCCCCTACCTTTTCATATCTTAAATCGTTCTTGAGGCAGATTGACGACTTAAGTGCCAGCTTACGTGTAAAAATCTAGAAAACGTACTAAGTAATTGTAACATAAAAACTGACTTAATCGGTTTAAACGCAAAAAGATGCTGACGAAAGAAGAGAAGAAGCGGGCCACTAGGGTGGATAAAAGAAGAGCTGCTTAGGAAGCAGCAAGCGCATCAACCTCTGAGCAAACAAATGCTAAATGTACAGAGAAAGAGGATGAAAACTAGGAATGCTCGAGTCAAGTGTATTCACTAAACTGCGCCGTTACTGGTTATATTATAAAAATTTCTGGAATGCCCCAAGAGTGCCACTATCATCCGCACTATCTACCCACTATCTACAGTAAACCTATTTTATCTACTCAAAGTCAAAGAGATGGTGTATATTCTCACAGCATCAGGTGCAAGGTCGATATCATCCCTGGATTAAGCAGCAGTCTATTACAGATATAGAACAGAGTTTCTTTTGATTGCTCTCTAAATTGTCAGCATGGAGTCAACACATTTTCTTCTGTGATTTCTCCCAGATCACAAAAATGTATCAAATTGGGCCGATACCAGCCAGAATAAGCATGATCAGTCTTCTGAGATGATTTCTGCCTTGCTTCCACTCCTACAATCCTACAGTGCCAAATGCTACAACTAACTGAAACCCCACTGAACTAATTCAGTGAATTCTAAAACCAATAGGCTGCACCAGTGATGATTTACAAGAGAATGCCATCAAGTATGTTGAGTTTTATATTTGGAATTAATTTAGACCACTTTACAGGGATCTGTTTTCACTCTGACATTAAAGAGACTTTTTCCAAAAAGCCAAATTCAATTCACTGTGATGCAATTTTATATAACAATAAAATGTGAAAACTTCCAAGGGAGCTGTGGTGGTCCTAGGAAGTGAAGAACTGATAATGGAAGAATTTTGTGGTGCTTGTTTATTGTCAGTCGCATGCGCCCTGGCGTAAAGAATCAAAACAAAATCACTTGCCACCTTAAGAAGAGTGGCTGAAACTAATCCGGCTCTGCCATTGTGTCGGCTGATATGGAGCTCCTTTGCTCAGTTCATCTCCCTATGAAGTGATGCCTCCTTCCAGGGGGTCATCATTTTGAAGACCAGGAACTGGAAGGGGCAGAGTCAGTTGCCCTCACTGGGTTTTTTTCTTGGAACTGTGGAGACAGCATTGCCCCCTCTCAGCCTTAGGATGGTATCATATACCTGGGAAAGGCATGGATGGTGATTTTCAGGTGTGTATGCGTAACAAAATGAATACTTTATATAGGCACCATATACTGGAAAAAGGGGACAAAGTATCAGGAAATAGGAGATGAGTACTGTTATTCCTATTTCCTTCCTCTGCTTGAATAATGAACACTTTCCTTCCTTATGTAGCGTATACTTCACACATCTTGCTATAGAACTGCTGGCTCTTATTAATTGCTGCTTAATTAGACTTGTATTTAATTACAGCATGAATGTCACTTCATGCTCACCATTACCCGCACAAGATGGGAAAGGAGGACAAATTGGATTAGCTACAGGATTTAAATAACACACTGATTTCTGTGTTATGCCTACTCAAAGTGCATAAGATGGCCCTTGATAATTGATATGTCTTAAAGGGGCCAAGTGTATAGACCTAAAGAACTCATTCTGGGACAGTGCTTATAAAATTTTAGGAATAAATAGCACAAATATTTGAAACATGTCAAAACAATAAACGAAGTGCTTTTGTAGCCTTATTACCATTATGTTTACTCCAGATAAAATATTTTTTTTTCAGTAAGAAAAATGTTGTTAAATGTGTGATGGATGGCGCAAGTGAGCGGTCATCTTGGCTGAAGTACGGCAATGCTCCTAACCTGGATGGGAGTCCAGCCCAACAAAAATACAAGAAACTGGGCAAAGGTTGTCCTGCCTCAACAAAGAGACAGACAGAAGATAACAGTGTGGCCATGGGTCCACTGGCATCATGCCAGCATTGGTCTGTGGAAAAAAACTGGGCTGGTAGGCCAGTATAGGGGAACAAGGGGGAGACAACGTGGCAGGACTACATGCTTCCCCAACATGCTAGGTGGCAATCTCCCTGGGCGTTGCTGCCTGTGTTGACACTTGCATGGCCCACTGAGTATTGTAGTCCCATAGTTTAGAACACTCTAGACGAGAACAGGCCAGGCCATTTAGCCTTGTCAGATTACGTGGGTACCACCAGGGGGTGCTGCAGGGATTCATCTTCCCTACTTTTTGGAACTTCCTTTTCACCCAGAAGTATTCCCGGGTCCATCATAGAAAAAGTCACTGAACCTCATCCAGGCAAGTTAGAGTCGGGTGAAAGAAGGACAAAACTTACTTGGAGGAGTGGAAGGAGAAAAGAAAAGAGAAGGATAAGAATTGGGTTTTTTTATTATTAAAGAAGCATTTTTTGTAAGGTATTTATCAAAATAAACCTTTTTATTATCCCTGGACTTGTGTCTGTAAGGTTGGGTGTGGGATTTGGGGTGCTACAATGTAATGGAAACATGTAAATATCAAAACGTTAACATACTGTAAATAGAATAGCAAAGGTATAACCAATGTCCACTGCTGTACTGATGCAGATTGAGTACACTTCATGTGATATGTCTTCAGACAGTCGGCAACGCACAGCCCAATGTCGCAATCAGAACAGTAGAAGTGTGTTTTCTCTGCATACTTTTTTTATAATATTTTTTCTGTTGCTTGTGAATGAGACGGTAGAATATTAATGCGTGATCTGCACAATCGACACCACCTCGTGTTATTGTAAGGAACTACAGTGTAATTGCTCCGTTCTGGGTATGACGTTAATCTGCATCCAGCCCTGCAAGCAGGTCCTCCAACTTGCAGGGAAATCTTTGGGGGTTGGTTGCAGGATTGGCACTCCAACCACTATCAAAAACCTCACACTGTTCAGGGTGGTGCTGACGTGTCACTCTTTGCACAGCTGGTCTCGGATCTCAATCTGGGTGGTTTGCTGTGTGGTGGGTGTGGCAACACACTATAATTAACGCATGTTCCCAACCTCTGCAGTGCAAGGCTTAATGACTTCCCCTGATACAAACAATGACCATTACTGCATTGTAAACTGGGCTTAGGGGGCTAACATGTTTCTTGTCTTTCTACTTGAGTGCAGTCATTTTGCCTTTTTTTACTACACACCTAATCGCACCACAGTAAACCTGCCGGCAACCGAATTCAGCAGGTATATGACAACGTTTCGGCCTACAGTGCTGTATGCATCAGTTTCAGTCTCGGGTTCAATTGCTGATGACCAATTCACTTTGTCATTATCATTATTGCTTGATTCAACTAATGGTTCAGTTTCAGTTTGTTCTAAAACTGGCTTTACTGCTTCTCATTTATATGCCATTGTGATTTAGTTGAAGGCTCTGTCCTACTATTAATATGCATAGAAATATTTATGATTTTTTGCAGATTAATGTTATTTTAACCACTACATGGCAGTAAAATAGTGTCCCAGGCTTAACACTGTAAAGCAGGTCATTACATGTCACCCGGAGTCAGACTCAAAATTAACCGTAAATCAATAGAAATTTGAGCCTGAGAAGTCCTTGTGATTAAGTGAAGACAGATAAATGAACTCCACAGTATTTTCCAAAGCCCCCTACCTGGATTTTTGGTTTATCCCGTCAGGAGAGTTGGTTCAAAAGTGAAGGCAAGGCAGGCATTTATGTGTACATTTACATTTATTTGCTCAACAGACTCCTTTATCAAAATTGACTTACAAAATAGGTCAACATATTCGAAGTCAGCCACCCAGAGCTCTGCATTTTGGGGACACAGCACTGACCAACCCCACCATCCCACACATATAAAAATATCAATATATCCATCCATCCATTATCCAACCTGCTATATCCTAACATAGGGTTAGGGGGGTCTGCTGGAGTCAAATCAATATATTTATATTTAAATATTTTAATAAAGTGACACACAAAACTCTTATTTTCACTTACAATGGAATCTAAAACTAGTGGGACAGCCAACCCTTACTAACTAGATCATCATTTGCAAACTAAAAGTTATTGTGGAATGCCCAAAACTAAACTAACAACAAGGATTCTAATATTCCAGAAAGACACCTGAAGATACCAATAACATTAGCAACAACCGCGCAGGCCAGTTAGGTAGTGTAAGTGCCATGGAGGACCAACGGCATCCCGGCCAGGATAGAGACTGAGTTCTTGCTCTGCCAGAAGGACCACAAAAGTGGAGACAAAACCTGGCTGGTACACCGTGTAACCTTCATCCCAACTCTGATTGAACTATAATGAATGAACTGGGTGAACGTGGATACCAGGAGCAGTTCATACTCCCACACAGAAGGTGGCAGTGTTGCTTGAGAGTGATCCCAACCAGAACACCTGCAGAGCTGCATGGGAATTGGAGTGTGGAAATACAGCCCTGTTGGGGTCCTTTGTGTGCTGCCAGAGGCACCTTTGAGGAAGGACAATACTAGTTTTCATGTGACCAGGAAGTGCTTTCAACATACATTACAGTCATACTGGCAGCATTCCCGGGTCCTACTTGAAAAGGAACTCTCCGGCTCAAGGAGAGGAGGAGGCAGCGGCCGACACTCTTGTATTCTGCTATTGATCTTTTGGCTGGTGATAGTAGGAAATGTGCTTTTGACAAAGAAATATTATTTATGTGAATCCAGAATTGTGTTGGGTAATATTGTGTCTAAGTTTTGGGGCTCATTGATGCCCCCTTGTGGTTACAGTAGTTATTTCACCACTTATCCTGTCACACCAATCCCAACAACCTCTAGTAATGACAATCCTGACGTGAGATTAAATCAGTACAATAAATGATGCAATGGTTGAATCTGTAAGGCAGTCATTATGGTGATTGAAAAAAACACGCTTGGATCTGGAGCAATGTCAGCCATGTCCCTCTGTAAGGGCAACCTGGCTGTAATTTTGGCTAGATCCCCTCTGCTAACTCCTATTATCCAGAAGCTTAAACCTCCTTAGATCATTGTGCACTCATTTTTACAATTATTTTTATTATTATGAAGACCAACAAATGAGAAAGGGTCGTTTAGCCCATCATGCGTATCTGTTTATCTAATTGTAAAGCCACCCCACTACTTATGGTTCGCCCAGACTTTCACTTTAGCTAACAATTTGATAGCTTGTCCCAGATTCCCAAAAGGCATTTTGTAATGGAATGCATTTCCCCTTAATTTCCACTAGGTGTCCTCAAGTACACAATCCTGTATTTTTTTTTTGTTCTTTATTTAGCCTTATACAATTTCTTGTATTAGGAGCTTGTTAGTTTTCGCATACCCCTTGGGGTCAGAGCGCAGGGTCAGCCATTGTACAGTGCCCCTGGAGCAATTGGAGCTTAAAGGCCTTGCTCAAAGGCCCAGCAGAGTAGGATCTCTTTTGGTAGTGATGGGAATTCGAACCGGCAACCTTGGGGATGTCAGAGCCACCACTCCGCCTCTAAAATATTTAGCTTAAGAAAAAAAAAAAAAAACAGGATCATTAACATCTTGGTATAGAAGTTTTGGTAAAAAATAGTAGGGGAGCCAAGAAGGATTAGAGAATGGAAGATGGTTGGCAAAAGTTTGTCATGATGAAATACATAATTTTACTATAGAAGGATAACTAGTGGGCATTTGTACTAAATGAACAACTCAACCAACAACTTTAATAGAAGTATACTATGTGAAGTAATGGCTTTGCAAACCAGTATGTAAACTGGTGTTTAGGTATTTCCTTCCAGTAGAAAAAGCCACGTTCTTAAAGGCATTTCCTTAAATGAGGGCTTTACAAACACCCACACAACTCTTGTACCACTGTACATAAATCATATGATACATCAGATGACTCATAAAAATAAATCTATTAAATAACTTAAGTATCTCACCATCATCAAAATGGTTTAGACGAGCAAAGATTCATGGGAAGCTCACAGGGCGTTTTTAGCAGTAGACTGACTAGCATAAAGTGCTCCACTTAATGTCACAGAAAATCCTTCCTCCCTACAGTCATCAGACTATAAAAATCTTCTTCTGGTCACTCGTCCACAAAGTAAACTGTTCTCCCTATCCTTAGTGGATCTCCCAGAACATTTTTTTCAACTACTTAGGTGTGCCATAATATGTGTGATGTTTCTCATGTGAATAACTTTTAACTTTTTTCTCAAAATGTGCAATATTTCACCTATATGTGCAATATTATTATGTGAAACACTTCCTGCTCCTTCGGTTATTCTGTTTAGTAAGCTAGGGATTGGACAAGAGACTCTGATGTATAATATTTATTATATTTAATTTGCCGTGTACCTGTAGGGCATAGTAAATGAGGATTTATTGTAGTTTATTTTGATACTTATATTCTATTTTACTTTACATGCTTATTTTTTTTATATTTGCTCTCATGTTACTGATGCCTTTGTCTGCCTGTACAGTTTCCTTTGAGATTAATAAAGTATTCTGAGGTGGGCTGGCACCCTGCTCAGGGTTTGTTTCCTGCCTTGCACCCTGTGTTGGTTGGGATTGGCTCCAGCAGACCCCCATGACCCTGTAGTTAGGCTATAGTGGGTTGGATAATGGATGGATGGATTAATAATGTATTCTGATGCTGATTCTGATTTACAGTCTCCTATTCACCTTACTGTATTGCAGAAAAGGTGAAAGATGATCCAAATAGATTCTTTCCGTATTATAATAGTAAAAGAACAGTTGAGGAAGAGGCGAAGTGTAACAGAAGCACTAAGGGAATATCAAAATGCACAGACAATGAAAGAATCAATACTCTAAACCTAATTTTTTCAGCAGTTTACACATACAGTATACAGTAAGTACCGTATAAGCTCACGTATAAGCCGGGTCTTGAAACCCGAAAAATCGATCATAATATCAGACCCCGACTTACTGTATATACCCATTCAAAAATGCGACACCTAATTATTTTTTTTTAAATCTTTATTCTCCTCTAATCTCTCATCAGTTTCTCAGACACATTGAATGTTGTTGCAGCAGTGCAGTTACCAATTTCTTTCGCCACTTCAATGACTTTTAACTTAAAACCAGCTTCATATTTTCTTCTGCTCGAATGCTCCATTGTAGATAATGCTCTTATGATAAAGGTGTATGAAGGTGCGAGATACAAAAAACACAAATCAGTGCAAATGTTGCTTTGGAATAGTTTGGGTATTACCGTGTGGTCACGTAGGCACAATACACAGAAAAGAAAGGCCATGTGCTCCATGGTTACTCTCTCAGATGGGTGTTAGCGTATTATAATCTCTTGGACCAATAGCGCAAGTTTTCTGCATTCGACTTATATGACCAACATTATAAACTACCAGAAATTATACAGTAAAATCAAGCCCCAACTTATCCGCGGGAAAACTTATCTGTGAATATATACAGTATGGTAAGTGGATAACCTCCCAGAGGTAACAGGGACCACTAAGGAGATACTGAGTGATTTGGAAATTCTAGAGGGAGAAGTGCTGCTTACATTAAATATGCTAAAACCTAACAAATTGCCATGACTAGATAACATTTTTCCATTTCTTTCTTTCTCATATGTGGATATATAAATGTTTGGCGCATATTTTTTAGAAAGTCACAATGAAGAGATTCCTAAAAACTGGATAGTAGCAAATATTATCCTGTTCTGTTAAAAGGGAGATCAGGTTAATCCAAGTAACTACAGTTGAGTAAGGTTAGACACATAAATTAATGAACAGAATTATTAAGAAAAAGATTGAGACGCACATGTCTAAAACAGCTGTATTCCCAAATATAGGTTAAGACAGAGGAGGTGGTTTTCACTAATATGTTGGAATGCTATGATGATGTGAGGTGCATAACATATTATTTATATTGATTTTCAGAAGAGATTTGATAAGGTTCCACATGAGAGGTTGGGTATTAAACTAAAAGAATTTAGGGTATAATTTGCAGATTACTGCAAAATTGACCAGAACACAGAAAGAACCTTATTAGAATTAGGTGATATTAACAGTGGTGTCCCTCTAGGGTCGGTGCTGAGTCCTCACCTATTTTTAATATTTATATAAATTATATGGATAGGAATATAAACAACAAGCTGGTTAAGTTTGCAGATGATACCAAACTGGGCAGATTAGCAGATAATCAAGAATCAGTCAGATCATTTTAGAAGGATTTGGACAGGGTACAGATTTGGACAGAACTGTGACAGATGAAATTTAAAGTGAGCAAATGTAAAGTATTACATGTAGTAAAGTAAAAATGTTAGGTTTGAATACATAATGGGAGGTCTGAAACTTGAAGGTGCCCTTTATGAGAAGGAGTCGTAGTGAATTTATCACTGTCTATATGCAGATATTATACAGAAGCAATTAAGAAGGCTAATAGGATGTTAGGTTATACTGTATACCACATAGGGTGGAGTACAAGTCAAGAGAGGTTTTAACATTCAGGTGAGGTCTCACCAGGAGTGCTGTGTTAAGTTTAGGTTCTCTGGGCTACAACACAAGAAATGGCAGCGTTAGAAAAAGTCCAGGAGAGAGTGACTAGGGCTGATCCTGAGACTCAGAGGTCTGAGCTATAAGGAAAAGGTTAAACAATTTGAACCTCTTCTGTTTAAGCAAATGGAGAATAGGGGTATTTAAAAATTATGAAAGGAATCTGTACAATGGATCCAGACTGTTACTTTCAACAAGAACACGAAGAAACAGAAACTTAAGGGTACATTCTTCACCCAGAGAACCATAGACACGTGGAATAATGGCGCTTTTCCACTGCATAGTACAGCACGACACGGTTCAGTTCAGCTCACTTTTGGGGGGTTTTCCACTGGGAACAGTACATGGTACCTGGTCCTTTTTTTAGTACCACCTCAGCCGAGGTTCCAAGCGCGCCGAACCGTTACCAAAGCGTGGCGTGTAAACTCTGCTGGTCACTGATTGGCCGGAGAAAATCGTCATTACTGCATTACTGGCTATTCTTTTCTTTAAAGGTACCACACGCGGAAGTTTGTGTCCGTCTCTCCATCGCTGGGCGCAGTTTGTTGCATAAGTGGATGAATGTTTCTTCAGACATTCGAAAGTTCTCCAGCCACTGAGTGTTTGTAAAACCGGGAACAATCACATCCCACCACTCTGAGGCACGGTTAAATGTCCAAACAGATGGTCTGTTGCGGCGACTTTTTTGCAAAATGTGGAAGATCTATAATATACAGAATCAGCATTTTAATGTTACACTGGCAGTTAAGTTCATTTTATGCTTTGCAACAGTGATAAAAGTTAGCTAGTGATGTGCTTTTTTTAGATGCTTACCCTTGCGTGTCGTCGAGCTAAAGTGTTGTTGTCTGCGTGTTGTTGTAAAGTTCCACAGTGTCACGGCAGTAGAGGCGGCGCAACTATAACGACACGTGAATAATCCCGCCCACTCTAAAACGGTACTAAACCGCAGTCGAAGCGCAAACCGAGCGAACTGAGCCGAACCAAGGTGAGCTGTACTGAACCGTGCTGTGCCGTACTATGCAGTGGAAAAGCGCCTTAAGTGACCGAGTAGGGTCATAAACAATAGAATTTATTGGAATGTCAAAACTTGGCTTGATGTTATTTTGGAGAAGTCAGGTAGATAGGATTGGTGAACCTTGCTGGGTTATTGTCAAAATTTTTCTAATGTTCTAACTTGGGAATCTTTGGGATGCGGCCTACTTAAGGAAGTATGTAGGGAGTATGGGCAAGCTCCATGTAGGCTTTGTGCAGGCCATATGTTATAACTCGGGACTTGGGAGCTTTGCTTCAGCCTCAAAATCCACTATCATTGTATAATTTGTTTCCTTATAAATCTTTATAAAATTATTTCAACATTTTGAACCAACTCTCCTCTAAGTATTTATTTGTGGTTCCAGATACGATACAATTTAACTTAACTAATTTAGGACTGGAATCTTCATCTCACACCAGTGCCAGAGGGTCTGACTGCTTCATTTGTGTTATATTGTTTTTATTTTTTTATAAGTAAGGAGTGAATTTCTATGTGTAACTGATTTTAGCAGGTTTTTCAGACCCGCAAGATAAATTCTACAAGACCACACACCCCCAAGCTGCCACATCAACCCGCTGCTCTTAGAGAGTGAATTGCTAAGGCTAATGGATCTCAAGGCCATCCAACAAAAAGCACTAATTTAGGAGGATATGTCAGAGGTATATATATAACTCATACCATTCATTAATATTTAAACCAGTTTGTAGTTATCTAGTTAGCCAACTCCATAATGTCAGTATCTCAGCTTGTAAATGTTTAAACTCTTCAGAGAGCTTGGTCTTATTTAAATGACTGCTCAATCACGTGTTTTATATTAAAGCTGAGTTCAGCATACCTTTGTGTTTCATTTCATTTCTTTGTGACACAAGGTATTCAATATATATTTGATACATAGCTTTGGCTTTGTGGGATTTTAGAATTGAGAAACAATTTGGTGCATCCTGCGGACTGTGTGGTGATACTTTAATATCAGAGTTTTCTCTTCTGTGACCCAGCTATGTGGCAGAGGCATGCAGTCCTTCCATATCATTTGCAAACAGATTTCTGACCTAGACATTATAATGAACACTTTATGACTTTCTGACAGGTTGTCGATAGATACATTTCATTTGGTTTCCTGTGAGGGCTCCCAATAAAAAGAATACTGGAAAAAATCAACACCACTTTACTATCCAAGTGTGCATAAGGATGAAAATGATCTAAGCATTCAAGGAGCAAAAATTAGAAATAAAAAATCTTTTTCTTTTTTTTTTTCCTATGATTTGTTAAAATTTTTCAGAAAAAGAAAACAAACTTGCCTTTACTAATAAAGAGAGGGCTTCAAACTGACAGAGGAATTCTTTGTTCTCATAATTTGGCCGCATGTCTATTGTTGACACACAGTGTGATTCTTTATCCACAAATGTAATCATTTCCTCTCGAGTTTTGTGCACTTTCCAAGATTCACAGTAATTGCTCCAAACTCTTTCTTTCTAAAAAAAAAAAATGCAAAATTCTGCTTGTTATTGAAAGACTCTGTCCATTCATTCATCCTTTTCTTAACCTTTAATTAAATACAAGGCCATCGGGGCCTTGAACTTATCAAAGCAAAATTAAACACAGGGAAGGGACTGAACCAGGGTGGTGTTGGGGCACATTGCTGTTTGTCTAACTTTAAGAATAATTTGCTGGTTATTGTTCAGGACGACTCAATTTGACAGATGTAAGCGTTTAATAGTGTGTCGACTGAACAGTTATTTTGTGACTAGCTCTGCTGCCTGTCTAAGACGGGTTGAAATCTAAGTAATTAATGTAGAATTCAGCGCTGTCATTTGCAGTACACCATGTAATGCATACATCTCTGCGATATACCATTTGGTTTATAAGTCCTAAAAGCAGTTTTAATGTTTGTGATGGGCCATCTGTTGGAATGACAAATACAAAGCATGTCTGTTATATGTCATTTGTTGTGAGATTTGTAAAATGCATTGTGAATGTTTGTGATGCGGCATCTATTGGAATGACAAATGCAATGCATTTTATTACTAAAAATGCTTGTAATGCACCATCTTTTGGAATGAACGAAGCATACCAACTGGACAGACTCTCAGACAAACACAGACACTTAGCCTTTTATTAATGTGGCCTATTTGTAATTCAGCAATAAGATGAGTCAACATACATGTATGGCTTCTGACTAATTTTTATATAATACATACAGATTAGCGTATTTTACATTGTAGTCCATCTTCACCCTAAGCTTTTGCCCTGGGGCACACCTAATATTAACAGCCACAGCAAGACCCTAATGGTTGCTGTCCTGATAAAAACTAGTTCACAAAATGGTGCCATGTTGATGTGACTGTAAAAATAATAAAAAAAGTTGCAAAAAATAATTCTAGAAGTCCATCACCAAATTGGGTTAGAATGGTGCAGTGGTCTTTTAAGTGTGCCCGAGGGCTGCAGAAGCATCTGCTGACTATGCTGGACCAATTATTGTGGCCAAACATGTGACCTGAGCTGTGAGGCAGCAGAGCTGACCGCTGGTAACCATACCTACCTGGGATCAAATTATACTCCATAATACTCTGTGATGTTGATATCTCTCTGCGTCTCCCAAGCTCCTATTACCACAACTAACTAACAACCATGAGCCTGTGATACAAAGGATCTGTTTTATATATACTTTGTCACTACCCGATCTGCACTTCATTGCAAGGAGCATAACAAGCTTAATCCAGCAGTAAAGACACATCATATAATGAATTAATGCAGAAAAACTAAGTATTTTCATAATATTCTGTGGCTAGCTAATGAATATGAATATCCCTCAAAATAAAAATACTGCATTTTTTTTTTCTTTTAAATGCATAAGAGGTGCAAATCTGATTGGGGTACCGATTAAGTAGTGGCATGCATGAAGAATTTATAGTATACACACATGCATGGAACAGATTGGACAAAACTGTAAAGTGTGAGGTGTAGCACGCTTATATTATGTATATGTAAAAGCTCTGTGCATGGACAACGTAAATCGAGCAGCTATTGCAAATCAGATAATTACTTTCCCATCCACAGTTCCAGTGAACACTCACCCTCGTTGTCCATATCAGGTAGTCTGTATTATTAGACTTTGATGACCTCATCTCCTTCACTGTTCAGAGTGCAATTCCCTTCCTAAGCCCTTGTGAGCTTTAATGAGCGTGTGCGCCCCTGGTGTATGGAGTGTGCACAGTTTTACTTTCATAAACAGTATCATCAGAGGTCATCAACCCGGTGAGATTTAGGCTTGGTCTCCCTCAAGGTCTGGAGCATGTGTGCCTTCAGAAAATCAAATGATGCCCCATTGTGTACATGCAGTGGAAATTATTATCATACTTGTATGTCCCTTAACACAGACTAGATGGCCGCCTATGTCACCTAATGAACTGACCGGCTCTGCTCATCCAACATGGCTGCTACAGCTCTGCAATATGTTCTGGGGAAACAAAGTTTGCCTAAGCTGATCATGTGGCAGATTTTCTGGGAAATATTTGGTAACAAGGTCACCCATCAAATGTACTGCAATAAACACTTTGACAAATTTCAATAATCAACAATAATGGTCATCCTCACTGTAACCTGCTTGAGTAATACCTTAACTGCACTGCCAGAAATTCACAAGGTACAACTGCACTCTCGGTACCATTGCTGCCAAGACTGAGTTTACCCTTAATGATCATAATACCAGTACATGATTATATTAGTGAGCACCATGTGTGTTGAACAAAGCACTTAAATACAAACAATGTTTGCAGCAATGTCTATGAAGGGAATTAGTCCAGTGGATCAAGACTGTCATTTTAAAATGAGTTCATCAAGAACATGGGGACACAGTTAGAAACTTGTTATGTGTAAATTTCATACAAACATTAGGAAGTTTTTCTTTACACAGAGAAGCATTGACACATGGAATAAGCTACCAAATAGTGTGTTAGACAGTAGGACTTTAGGAACTTTCAAAACTCGACTTCATGTTATTTAAGAAGAATTAAGTGGAGAGGACTTGTGAACTTTGTTGGGCTAAATGGCCTGTTCTCATCTAGATCTACATTGTCAATGAAGACATATTATGAAAAGTGCCACGTATCCACAGAATTCATTTAGTGTCCAGCTTTACATCTCATTCACAAACCTTTTTCTCATCAACATCCTCACTTCTTGTCTCTTTTGATCCACTAATGCTGTTAAGAGTCATAGAGGCAATCAACATTACTGAGCTGCATAGACTTTGATCCACCATCCCCATCCATAGTCTTCTATGCCTACTGCAGAATCCCAGTTGAGAAATATAATCCCTCCAAGGTGTCACGGAGTCTGTCATTGTATTTTCTCCCAATGTGTTGTACCTGAGTATGCCCACATGTGGGAAAGACCCAAGAGGTATCTTCACCATAAGCCCCAAACAAATTACCTGGCACCTCTTAACCTTGACAAACAACTGCTCTGCCCTGAAATCCCCTCAAATTGCTCCCTATGGTGGAGATGAGCCCAACAGCCCAGCTTAAGAAGGTGGAGGTGAGAAAACAGAGTGTGTCGATATTGAGTTCAACTAGGAAAGCACTGTAAGTGACACATCAAGTACCCCTGAAGGACAGCAGGTTTGTCATTCTGCCCCTTTATTTTGATACTCTGAGTGAGTGTTATTTGAGTAATAGATGACCTTATTTTATAATTGTATTCCTGTAATGTCGTTTAGGAGTTCATGGATGCATCACGACTGTCCTCTAGTGATTGAATTGCTGATTATAAATTGGTGTGTGTGTGTGAGAGAGAGAGAAAACGAGTGTGAGTGGCTTTGAGTTAGACCTGTTGGTCTCATGTATACAGTTAATTCTTGACTTGCACCTAGTGCTGCCAGAATGGACTCTGGACCCCGACAAGCCAGAACTGGTCTAAGAGGGTCTGAGAAATGACTTGATGTTTTGGTCTTCACAAATGTCTTAGGCGTGCTTGAAATGTACAGGTAGATACATCATGATGGGGCACTCACTTCAAGAAGGAACTAATAAAAGTAGAACTACAGTACTTTCAGCTTATTACATTTCATTAGACTTTGTTAATCCCGAGGGGATATTTAGATGCAGCAGAAGCATAAAAAAAGAATACAGACTCACGGGACAAATACTGCAATCAATCAATCAATCAATAATGTGTAGTGTACAGAAATTGGAAAAATTAACTGAACATTGTAAAATGAATTTCAAGAGTATCAGCATTTAGTTAGTCCTGCTTGTTAGCAGTGGGCAGAAAAGACCCCCAGAAGCACTTCTTAGCACACCGTGGTGGAATGACCCTGTGGCTAAAAGAGCTCCAAGAGAGCGCCTCCTGGAGGGGAGGGAGAGAAATTTTTCATGATGGCATCAAATTTTGCCATCATCCTCTTTTCCACAACAGCTTCCAGTGTGTCCAGGGTTGGACCTGTGATGGAGTAGACTTTCCTGATAAGTTTGTTCTGGCATTGTGCTTCTTTTGAACTCTAATTCCTTTCCCAGGATATCTTGAGTTCTTGCTTACTTATCTGCAGTTTGTTCTAAAACAATGATGGATTTGGTTATATGTTTTCCTGCAAAAGACTGTCATTCATATATATATATATATATATATATATACACACATATATATATATATATATATATATATACACACACTTTAACAAAAAGTTTTTGAAAATGCATAGTCTTAAGTAAATTAAAAAAGTAGTATATAAATACAAAAACTAAACACATTCAAATATTACATTATACAATATTACAACCTGAATATCATATTAAAAAAAATTGTAAAACTCACTTAATCCACTTCTGGACTTTGAGGGCCTGAACCTATTAATTTAGCATAGGGTGTGCAATGAAACAGATAGCCATGGGCAAGATGACAGTTCACTGCAGGGCCCACTGACACACATACCCACACTCACACATTTCCAAGTTTTAGTTGGCAATTAAAGTCACACATACATCTGAGTGGAAAACCTAGAAAGACATGGGGAGAACATGCACACTCCATATGAATAAAATCTGACTACGGGATTTGAACTGGGGACACTGGATCAGTGAGGGTAGTAGCGCTACTCACTGTGCTACAATGTTGCTACTTTTCAATGAAATGTATGTCATCACAAGTCTGTTTCTTGTTTTGTTTTTTTTTTGTTTACGTCACTTCTTCACATCTTGAGAAACAGTACTATTAAAAAGAATAAGAAGGTTGCTTTCGTAAGTACATAGATAGATAGATAGATAGATAGATGCTGGTTTTGATCTTTGAAAATTATGTAATGACCATAAAACCATTCTTTTCCAAATCATGTGGTGAAAAAAGATACATTCAACCACCAGAGGGCGCACTTACACTATGTTTATGTTATTTCATCCATTTGCCTCCAAATGTTGCAGCTGGAAATAAGCAGTTGTGTGTATTTTACATCAATATCTATTTATTTATCGATAGGTGTCTATATATATATATATATTTATACACACACACACACACAAACCAATAAAATATACAATAAAGAATGAGGGAGGTTGTTTTAGTGATGCCGTATTTCTACATTTATATTTTAGTGCTGCTATGCATATGTACACAGCTACTGTACGTTTCTTATTTCTGTGCTTTGAACCACTTTATCAAATCTCTTATCTACCCATTTTGTGAGCCCGTTAACTTCAAGTCATGCAGGCCAAATAATTATATTAAAAGTTATGTGAAGGCACCAGACATTAAAATAAATATAACCTCACTCTTTATGGATAAAGCCTCATTTCTGACACTCTGACTGTTCATGTTTAAAGAGGCAGTGAGACACACTGGCTTGGGTGCTGGGGTGCTGGTTCAGTTCCTGCTTCTGCCTGTGGGACCCTGAGGAGGTCACTTAACTTGATTGTACTCCAATAGTAAAAACTGATGGATGGTAATCGAGTAAGCACCTTCAGGTAATGTTATCAAACCTCACCTCATTCTCAAGGCTTCTTAATTCAGTCCGAGGCTGCAGGGGATTAAAAGGCATTAGATAAATTTTTTATACCGTATATACAGTATAAGAAAACTGTTGTGTTATGAATAGGCCACTTAGCCCAACATGTTTGTTGGTTTTAATATTATATATATATATATATATACTGTGTATATATATATATATATATACTGTATATATATATATATATATATATATATATATATATCCATTATCCAACCCACTGTATCCTAGCTACAGGGTCACGAGGGTCTGTTGGAGCCAAACCCAGCCTACACAGGGCGCAGGCGCAACTATTGCACTCTTCTGTACAGAGACCTCTGAAGTTGCTCCTAGTATATGCTGTAGCCATTCTCCTAGCTTGGACATCTCAGCCCTAAGTGCTCCAACCACCCCATGAAACCTCTTTAATTTCATCTTCCTCATCCTTTCTAGTTCCCCTCTCATCCCTTGATATTTCCCCAGCTTTTCATATTCCTTTTTCCTGATGTTGCCATCATTTGGAACTGCTGTATCTATTACCACAGTCCAGTCTGCTTTCGGTACCTGTTTATCTGCTTGGAAGCTGATTTTTAAAGGATTATCGCTTTCTCATTCTCCACCACCCGTTGTGGTGCCTGCCATTTTGAGCTGGGAGCCTCCACCGGTCCATATTCAGCACAGATATTCCTGTACACAATCTCTGTGACTGGGTTATAGTGTTTTGTGTATGCTGTTTCTGCCTAAAGTATATCTTACACCCTGCTCCTATGTGCTGGGATGACTCAGTGGCCTCTTTGCACATTTTGCACCTTTAGATTTGAAAAAGTACCCAATATGTGGGAAAAAATTAAAATCTTTACTGTATACTAGGCTACCTAGCAAAGAGAGATTAAGAAAACCTGAGCTTTGCCTGTGCTATTTTATGTAGTGAGAGTGCTTTTAAAATCAGGAACACATAGGGATTTCACAAATCTTTTATCATCCATTCATGGCTGTTTATTTAACCTGTTATGGATTTAAATAAATAAAAGATCTATCTGGAGCTTTCATATGGATGGTTCTTTTGGGAACTAAACATGGCATCATTCTGAAAAAAATGCATTGGCACCTTTATTTTTCAGAGTATTGGGTCCTGTCTAATGTCATATACTGTGTCCTGTCCTGTCTCCTGTCCTGCTTGGCCCTGTCCTTGTGCGCATCGGCACATTCAGAAACTAATGCATGCCATCAGATTTGATTTGATTCTATGTCTTCTATGTCTTCCAATTTGATATAGACAGAGTGGTAATCTTCTTGGAGTGTCGCATGCCATGTCTTCGTTGGTCTGCCTCTTTTCCTTTTACCTTTGTGGGGTGTCCAGTTGCAGAACATATCTGGCCTGTCGCATTTGGTGCTGTGAAATGAGATTGTAAGTTCTTCAAGCCACTCCATGGCAAGATCTCTTTGTTGGTGATATGATATCTCTACATATATATAAAATCTGTATATAAAAGTCTGTCTGTGTGTGTGTCTCTCCACTTTTCATGAGAGAACTACTTAACAGATTTATATCGGGTTTCTTTCTATAATTTGCTTGAACATTCTGGATGATTTTGTGAGTTCTCTCATCACACTAAGTATCATAATTCAATTGCAGTGCCAATTTATTTTTGCGAATCCGAGAGAGATGCAGCGGGCCGAGGGGAGAGGGGTGTTGCTCTCCTCACTCATGCGCCAGCCTCGGGCGTATCTTACATCCGCTTAGCTAGTGAATGAGAGAACTACTGAACGGATTTCGATCAGGTTTTTTTCTAGAATTTACTTGAATATTCCGGTTGATTTTTCACAGTCCGCTTGCAGGAGTGATATATTCGGGTTAATCCTGGACAGAGGCTGCAGGCCAAGGGGAAGGGGAAGCGTGATGTCAAGAGTAGGAAGCCGGGCAAAACCCTCCTCGCTGTCCCGTTTCACTTCTACGCGGACGAAGCTGCAAGGGATGGCTAGTGCAAATATATATATATATATATATATATATATATATATATATATATATACAGTGGTGTGAAAAACTATTTGCCCCTTCCTGATTTCTTATTCTTTTGCATGTTTGTCACACAAAATGTTTCTGATCATCAAACACATTTAACCATTAGTCAAATATAACACAAGTAAACACAAAATGCAGTTTTTAAATGATGGTTTTATTATTTAGGGAGAAAAAATCCAAACCTACATGGCCCTGTGTGAAAAAGTAATTGCCCCTGAACCTAATAACTGGTTGGGCCACCCTTAGCAGCAATAACTGCAATCAAGCGTTTGCGATAACTTGCAATGAGTCTTTTACAGCTCTGGAGGAATTTTGGCCCTCTCATCTTTGCAGAATTGTTGTAATTCAGCTTTATTTGAGGGTTTTCTAGCATGAACCGCCTTTTTAAGGTCATGCCATAGCATCTCAATTGGATTCAGGTCAGGACTTTGACTAGGCCACTCCAAAGTCTTCATTTTGTTTTTCTTCAGCCATTCAGAGGTGGATTTGCTGGTGTGTTTTGGGTCATTGTCCTGTTGCAGCACCCAAGATCGCTTCAGCTTGAGTTGACGAACAGATGGCGGACATTCTCCTTCAGGATTTTTGGTAGACAGTAGAATTCATGGTTCCATCTATCACAGCAAGCCTTCCAGGTCCTGAAGCAGCAAAACAACCCCAGACCATCACACTACCACCACCATATTTTACTGTTGGTATGATGTTCTTTTCTGAAATGCTGTGTTCCTTTTACGCCAGATGTAACGGACATTTGCCTTCCAAAAGTTCAACTTTTGTCTCATCAGTCCACAAGGTATTTTCCCAAAAGTCTTGGCAATCATTGAGATGTTTCTTAGCAAAATTGAGACGAGCCCTAATGTTCTTTTGCTTAACAGTGGTTTCATCTTGGAAATCTGCCATGCAGGCCGTTTTGCCCAGTCTCTTTCTTATGGTGGAGTCGTGAACACTGACCTTAATTGAGGCAAGTGAGGCCTGCAGTTCTTTAGACGTTGTCCTGGGGTCTTTGTGACCTCTCGGATGAGTCGTCTCTGCGCTCTTGGGTTATTTTGGTTGGCCGGCCACTCCTGGGAAGGTTCACCACTGTTCCATGTTTTTGCCATTTGTGGATAATGGCTCTCACTGTGGTTTGCTGGAGTCCCAAAGCTTTAGAAATGGCTTTATAACCTTTACCAGACTGATAGATCTCAATTACTTCTGTTCTCATTTGTTCCTGAATTTCTTTGGATCTTGGCATGATGTCTAGCTTTTGAGGTGCTTTTGGTCTACTTCTCTGTGTCAGGCAGCTCCTATTTAAGTGATTTCTTGATTGAAACAGGTGTGGCAGTAATCAGGCCTGGGGTGGCTACGGAAATTGAACTCAGGTGTGATACACCACAGTTAGGTTATTTTTAACAAGGGGCAATTACTTTTTCACACAGGGCCATGTAGGTTTGGATTTTTTTTTCTCCCTAAATAATAAAAACCATCATTTAAAAACTGCATTTTGTGTTTACTTGTGTTATATTTGACTAATGGTTAAATGTGTTTGATGATCAGAAACATTTTGTGTGACAAACATGCAAAAAAATAAGAAATCAGGAAGGGGGCAAATAGTTTTTCACACTACTGTGTATATATATATATATATATATATTGTGAACCACAGCTTGGTGCTTCACCCTCCCCAACCTGATAAAGACAGGCAGAGACACGAGTTCCAGCACAACACGTTTCCCTCACTTCCCAGAGCAGCACCATACAATGCACCAAGCACATCAATACACAGTTCCTCATTTTCTTTCTCTCCTTTCCACCTTCACTACTCCACTGGCAAGATTTGTTCCTCTTTCTCCCGACTGGCTCCCTGACTAGTAGCAGTTAGCTCCTTTTATACGTTAGCTCCAGATGTCCAGTGATTATCTTCTGGCAGCGCCTCGGGTGTGGTGGAAGTGCTGCACCAAAGGCCTCAGCCATTCCTGCAACGCCCCCTTGTGGCACCCAACAGGCCTGTGCCAGACTCCAACTTCCATGGAGCCCTGTCAGAATCGGAGGCATTGCTGCAACCCAAGGCAAGGCTGTCATCAGGGGGAGAAAGTGCGCTAAAAAGGCTGCCTTCCCACCTCCTTCCATTCCTTGGGCATCCCGGCTGGGTTGTGCTGCCAGCCATCCCTCACTATACAGTATACTGTATATATATACTTTACATGTAGCTGCTGATAAACATCTCTGGAAAACTTTGATGTACTTCTGGTGCTTAACTAGTAGGTAGCTTAATCAGCAGAACTAAAGAAATGTTTCCTTTTGCCGATTATAAGTATAAATACAACAATAAGAGATGCTACAGTTCATTCGAATCTGGTCCAAAACTGGGAGGTTGCATTGGTTTGAGTTCATACTGGTATACTGGGGAAGCACAGACATATTTTAAAGTTGTAATGGTTAGATCTACATCCGCTTTCTGATTCCAATGACAAATGCTGTGCTGCAGACCGTGTGGATGCAGACTTGATGACATGACTTGTTTCAGACATAAATCGAAGTTTGCTGCGGGACAAACAAGTCCTCTGACTGGCTTGCATACTATAATTTTGTGCATGCTAGTTTTTTGGGAGACCTTTTATACGCGTGAATAGCCAACTGGCTCAAACTCTCTAATGCAAAAAAAAAAAAAAAAAAAAAGCAGAAATTTCCTGAGGTATCGTTCGTTTTGTTCTCCTCTGCACTTTTTCTTAGCAGCGCGCAATGTGAATGTGTCGAGTCGCGGCTGCACCGCTAGGTGGTGTCGCGTCCCCATTCTCAGTGCCACGTCTGCTCGACACTTTCCGGGTGTTTAATCGAAATTCACTCGCCGACTGTCTGTTTTGTTTCAATCAAAAAGCTTTGCTTTGCTAGCATTTCCGATAAAGCCGCGCCTTGTGGCCCAGCAGTACATTTATGGGGTTAACTTCTTACCATTTAACTGGAAGGACATTGCAGCGAGTTAAACGTCCATGTGTGAACACAACGCGTTGTGGCAAGTTATTGTACCACAGATTCGCGTATGTTAAAAGTGAACAGAGCGGCGTTTATCAGTAAATGACATGATGATACCGATTCTCTGTCCAGCAAATACAAAACTGTTGGAAATTGGGTTTATCCAAAAGTCAGAATGTTCACGATAGCACGTGACATACTGGACACGTCCGATGCAGTCATAATTAAACATTTAAGAGAGATTAATATATGCGACAGCAAATATCAAGCCTACAATTAAATTATGTAAGCGAAAGCGGATATGAGCAGATTGCATCGCAAATACCTTACCTTAAATTAACCTAACATTCTAAGTCCCGAAAAATTGGAAATAGGCCAGTCTATGTGACAGGGCCCTCTCATGGACATGCCCAGTTTGGATCCGACTGTTAAGGTAACCTGCACGTCCTTAGGGATGTGAGAGGAATACACTGGAGGAAAACACACAAGGAGTGCATTTTGACAAGCCAAGGTCGCGAAATTTGTATTTATTTAGGTCCGTACCAGGCTCCATAAATAAGTAGGATGACAGATTTGACGAAATAACGACGGGTTCCTGATTTTAAAAGGACTCCTCCTGCATGCATTGACACGAGCCAAGTTCAGTTTTTTTTCTCTCTGCTTCTAATTCCGCTAGTTAGCCTACTAGACATTAAATACTGCTATTCTAGAAAACTTTTCAAAGTCCAAAAAACAGGCCATAATACAACCAGTATTTGTTAAAACGTTTACGAGGAGCAGTCTTGCGTCCATTTCTTTCTTTTTTTTATCGTACCACAAACCCTTCTCCCACCATTAAACCCTCCAGGCCCCAATAGATTTCAGTGGGCAAAAAACTAAAACCACGTTAATCAAAGTGGGACACGTTTTTTGAACTTTTAATCGATTCGTGTTTAAATTTTGTTCTATGTAATGCAGGACGGAATGATATTAAATAACTTTGGAAAGAAAGAAAGAAAGAAAGAAAGAAAGAATTTGATTGTCCCATATACCACTTAAATGTTTATTGCCATAAAAGTCAGACTGTGATTTGGACTAGTGGACAGCTGAATTCCATCCTCCGCCATATCCTAGCATCAAAATCGAAAAGAGTGCGCAATGTATTTCTACACACACCTACATATTTACGCATATTACATTTTCAACATAAGACTCTGTGCGGCACGGTGGCGCAGTGGCGGAGCTGATGCCTCGCAGTAAACACACCCGGTTCGCGTCCAGCATGAAGTTTGCATGTTCTCATCCGGCTGCTCCGGTTTCCTCCCACAGCTCAATGACATATAAGGCAATTCTAAATTGGCACAAGGGTGTGAATGTGTGTGTGTGTTTGCCCTGCAATAGACTGGCGTCCTGTCTAGAATGTGTTTCTGCCTTGCGCCCAATACTAGCTAGGATATGCTCCCGCAACCTCCGTGATTAAGCGGGTTAGAAAGCGGGTTAGAAAACGACATGTCATACTCTTCTTAACCCCGCTTGGCCATTTCGAGGTTCATTTGGGGGTGCAGCAGTCCATCCCAGCAGCCCTGGACGCAAGGTAGGAAACAACACTGAACAGTGTAGAAACTCTATTGAAAGACACACAGACACAAATAGGCGTACCCACTCAGAAGTCCATTTAGAATCTAACCTGTACAGAGCAGTTTAGGAAATGCATAAATAAGTGTTTTGATTCAACGGGTCTGATAATTTTATAAAACTTATAGAGCCAACAGATAAATGAAAGAAATACATCAAACAAATAAATGCGTGCAGTGTGATTTTTCCACCCGAGTTTTCTCCGCTGTATTCCGCTCTCCAGCCAATGACTTGATTGTTGGGCTGCGCCAGAATTGTCCAGTGTGACCGGCGGTGGCCTGCCTGGCGCCAAGTCCAGCCCAGTAACCCGGATTTCCATATGAACTATTTTAGTGTTCTAATTTAAAGGAGGGACAATCAACAAAGTGCTAAAACGGTCCTTGTTTCACACAGTACGTTTAACAGCACGAATCGCCCAAAGCTGCATTACTGCTGACTTGAAGGAATTCCCGTGTAGAAGTGAAGAGAGAATGATACAAGAGAAGTAAAGTTGTAGTACAGCGGAGAGTTTTAGGTTTTTCTGTGAAAGTTAACGTAATTCCTAGGTAGCGTCATTTCTATCACATAGAACAGGAAGAAAAATTTAAAATGATAGCGTAAATAAGATAACACATGAGAAACATTTAAACTAGAGATCTGTCAAATATACGGTATAGCAAATAAAGAAAATGAGACGTCACAACACAACGAATCTTATTTGTATATGTCAATGGCAGTAAATTAGAAAATACTGGAAAGGTTCTGCTACCGACAGAGCAAGAGTCCTCTTTGAAGAGCGAGGAGTCCGTAGATTTGTTCTCGTATGGCGCTATTTACATCGGTAGTACAGAGCGACATTAGATCAAGAAAACGCAGAATATGCAGTACGTGTCGTGGTATCTAAATTTCTCAGTGGGAAACAAAACACCGAACACTGGTGTGGTGCTAATTTGTACATAAAGACTCTCTAAATAAAGCTGATTAAAAATTAATAGCGAATTTGCTACCAATTCCAATTGAAAGATATAGGCTGTGGCGGCTCTATCCATGAAAGGACATCACCGCCTCCGCTACTGGCTATTGGAGCGGCGTTGTGATGTTAGTAAGATGGTATCTGGAAATGGTTTGGTGTTACATTCTGAATTGATAAACATTAGTAATAGGGATATTACTGCTAATTATTATTGAAATATACTGTAGTGTGTGGTCTATCCGTGAAACAACAACAACATTTATTTATATAGCACATTTTCATACAAAAAAATGTGAAAGGACATCACTGCGTCCACTACTGGTGATAATAATAAGATAGTACTTGGAAATAGCGTTGGTATACATTTTTAATTAATAAACAGAAAACCTGTATATAATATGGGATCGGGACAGTCATTTTCTTAGGTTTAAAATATCCAGGAGCACTTGTTTATAAATCGAAACGGCTTTTGATTAGATAGATAGATAGATAGATAGATAGATAGATAGATAGATAGATAGATAGATAGATACTTTATTAATCCCAAGTGGAATTACACTATACACTATTTTGTGGAATAAGTTCTGAAATCTGGTCAGCTATAGAGAAGAGAATAAACACGCTGGGCTGCACACTTCTTAGTATAAGATAAAATGTACAGTAACTTAATTTTTTTATTATTATTAAATCGTCGAGAGTGTGCACTATCACAATAGTTACAATCAAATATGAAATTAAAAAAATGAATATTACCACATGAAGGTGCCAATTGGGGGAGCACTGGACACAAGGCGATCCACAACTCTGGACTAGGAGCCACCCCTTCAGGTGAAAATAAAACTTAGTAGCCGACATGGCGTATTACACTCTTAAAATGAAGTTGGCAGAGAGATTCTTCAGAGTGATTCCACAGGTTCCAAAAAAATCCAGAAAGAACTTTTATTTAATTCTTTAACAGACTTCGTAAATACGGTAACCATGAATAGATGATAACAGATGGAATCCTGATTTTAAAAGGACTCTCGCTGCCTAAAACAAGACGTGCTAAGGGCATAGGCGGTTTTAGACGGAGGCCAACGGGGTCCAGTGTCCCTGTAGAACTGGCCCTGACCCCTGTTATGGCCCCTGTGCTGAAGAGATAAAATTTTAATTAATTACTTACGGTGATGTTCTGTGCCCCCATGAAAAAAACACTGCCCCCCCTGGTAAATTTGGTCTGGAACCACCACTGGCTAAGGGTTACTTGATTGGCGAGAATCCTGCTTAGCAATCCATTGTACATTTTAAAAATACGGGTTCTTCAATGGCATGCATTTTATTCTTCTATACTGAGTTGTGTGGTTACTCGAAGAACGATAGCTTGACAAAGAACCATTTATATCTGTGAAGTGTTCCTTGCGCTTTGCAGTCTTCCTAGTTATTAAAAAAAATGAAATATTTAATGTTTGGTATAGGCTACCTAACAGGACACCAGCAGATTAAGAAAATCTGCATTCAGTAAGAAATTCTTTTAAAATCACGACCAATTGGTATTTCACAGATCAGTTATTATTCATGATTATTTATAAGCTTGTTACAGATCTAAATAAATAACGGTTCTTCCAGGAACCTTCACGTGGGTCTTTTGCAAACCAAAAATGGTTCCTCCTGCGGCTTCACTCTGACACTTTTATTTTTAAGAGTGCACATTAAAAGTATTTCCTTTATCCACATTTTAGGAACCTTTCCAAATACCAAAAAGGAACTATCCCAGAATTAAGTGGATTAAGTAGTTGTGTCAAGCAATCGACCTACGAGGAACCCCACAGCCCAGTAATGTGCCATGATAGAACCGTTATTTTTGAGAGTGTAGGTATACAAATACACAGTTGTAGCAGTTTACTACAAACATACAGAAAAAACATTTAAACGTTAAACATTCTTTAGTTTCAACATAACAAATCAACCTACTACTATGTACATCTAATGGCAAACAAGAAAGGCCATAATATTTGCAATAAATGGTTTGAATTTTTACGCGTGCTAAGTTTCAAGAAACTCTTTGACGTTGTTTTCATACTAAAAAATATTCTCAGTAACCCTCAAGAATGGGGGCTCCGCCATCATGTGCTGCTATGAATGTAACAAGAGTTTAAGAAATACAAAACACCAACGACACCTCACAAAAGGGGCTCCCAACAGAGCATCTATCGGTCACTTGCTGATGTGTAATGTGACAAGACTTGGAAAAGCATGCATTTGTGTTACGGAGCAATAACTCAATAGACTCCAGACACAGAAAAATCATTACTTTAAGAGTATCTATGGACCAACCCTTTTCCATATATTACATTTTAAAACTACTTTAACGCTTTAAGAATTAATTTAACACTGGCGACTTCACTGTATGGCAATCCCGAGCCCCTCTAAGGGTTAACTATTATTTCACCGTCTTTTTATATATATATATATATATATATATATATATATATATATATATATATATATATATATATATCACAATCATAAATACGGCGATTTAGACTATTACTTAAGCGTCTAACTTAACTTTTAAACGGATTCGGGACAGGGTTTTTTTGTTTGTTTTTAACGCGACAAGTTTTGAAACACCTACAAAGTATGATCAACAGCAGCTTGAAAGTGCAAATCGTGGTCGATTAACAAGTACACGTTTTTTTTTTTTGCGACATCGAGGTAGAGAATGTCGCCGCGTTTTTATCTCGTCGCGCTTTATTGGCGCTGATGACAGCTGTGGCAGTGAATCGGTTAATGGCGCTCTTTGGGAAACTCCACTCGTGTCCCGTCTGCCGGGAGAGGGAGGGGGGCGCAGCGGGCGGCGCGTACCACTGCTCAGCCCTTCTACTAGGCACTGAGGCAAGCTCTCTTGTTTTCATTCCCCCCTTTCTGTTAAGAGGGGGTTTGAATAAGACTGAAGCTTTGAAAAAAAAGATAAAAAAAGAAAAGAAAGGAAGAAAAAAGGAAGCACGTTACAGGAGTAATAACGTAAAGGTACCGAAAAGTTGCGTGAAGCACCGCACGCAGCTGAAGTGAGAGTCTGAGTGGGAAACGAACACGCTTGTCTCAGAGTAAAACGTAAAAAAAGTTCTTCCATTCAGAAGACAGAGGAGGGGTGGCTCAAGTCATTCAGGGAAACGATGAGACTGCTCGGACTGTATTGAACCGCGCGACCCGATTGGCCCAATCCAGTTTGAACCGAGACGGATGCAATGTGCTCTACTGTACGTAGTAGAAGGCAGTGACAGCTGGTTTCTGTACAGCGCTGGAGATCGGGCATGTGCCCGCAGGAGAGCAAACTGCTGCTGGAAGTTGGAAAAGATGTGCACGGAAGGATACGATCAAAATGAAGAAGTAACGATGAACTTGTGAGGAGAGAAGCGCAGCTTTCGAAAACATACGGGATTTTAAGGGCTTTTCGGTTTCTTTTTTGGAGCATAACGAGGGCGGAAATGTATTGGACGGTTCTATAAACGGGAATACGAATTCAGCATCTTCAAGTGCTTCGTGCGAGCAACTAAATTCGTTTCTTTTGACAAGGGCATCAAGCACACGATCCCAGGCTGTCTACGAAGTCTTTTTTTTTTCTTTTTAATTATTTCTTCTCCAGGGAACGCGTGTTTTACGTGTGTCTTGCACGAGAAGATAGGATTATGAAGGATCAGAGTTCGTTTTCCTTGCAATAATTATTGTGGATTATTATACCGCCGACTTCTTGGTTTCTGTATGAACTTGTGGACACGATGTCAGCACACTATCTCGGAGCTTACTTTCTGTATGGATTGCTCTGTATTTGCTCAGGTAATGTATTCATTTCACCTTTGCACTGACGATGTCTTAGTTTCGGTAGCGCAACTTCGTGCCTTCCTAGTCATGTCAGGAAATTGCAGATGCCCTGCAAAGGCTGGAGCAGATACGAATCTCAGACAAGATGATCAGATGACTTTGTGGTTGGAAGCGCGAGTCTGGCTTCTCTTTCTTTCTTTCTTTTTTAATCATCTGGTCCTGCGTGGTTAATTATTATTTGTAATTAAACTCGGGGAGGAGGGTGAAACAATCCACTTTTGCCGTGTAGGATATGAGTAACTTCCTTTGCTTGTTGGCCGTGCACCCGGAGCTGCTTGTTAAATGCATTGGTGTAATTTAAGGTTGTAATATTTGCAATTTAGATTCCTCGAACATATGTTTTCCATGACAGTGAGGTATTATACCGGTTATTAAGAATATGCTTACATAGCGGGAAGAGGATTAACTCAAGAAAGCATTGTGCTACGAGTATATTCCTGTTCTCTGCAAATGTGAGTCTGGCTTGAGCAGTGCTTTTGAAAACCAGAAAACTGTTCAGAACCGCCACACAACAGCTAGTGTTTTCAAACATAACATTTCTTCAAACCCACTTAATCCAGTTCAGGGTCGCGAGGGTGCGGGAGCCCACCCTTTACCCTCAAAATATTTAACTTTCTAATAAAGCACTTAACTGCGCTGCGGCTTTCTGGTATTGCAGTGGAAACTTGAACGGCGTTCAATACATGTTCATGCACATGATTACAGATCTCTCGTCTCCAAATAATTATTTGGGGGTTACAGACTACTGCAGAAGTTTAAGGGAATCCCTCCCGTGTTGGTTCTGGAGCGGGCAGAGCGTTAGTGCTCGAGGGAAGGCTGCCGAGTGTTGCGTATCCCATTACTCTATGGGACGCGCAGCTAAATCCAATTGGAAGTTAGTTAGTGGAAAATAATTTAATTATCGCCACCGGCTTACCAGACTTTAAATCGAGCACTTTATCTACAAAGTTTATTAATATAAATAGTAGTAGATGATGTAAATACATCATAATGCGCGGTGTACACTCGATCGATACTCCTACAAGCGAGTAAACGTATCTATCTATCTATCTATCTATCTATCTATCTATCTATCTATCTATCTATCTATCTATCTATCTAACTTAATTTCTTTCATTAGGGAGTTTGCATAGTTTCTATTATGTCTGTCTGTCGGTTTGTCTGCCTGTCCGTTACGCATTTAGTATGAAAACAACAGAAAAGTTTCTCCTCGCCGAATCCCGCTGAATCCTGGTAATATTGAAGTTAAATTCACTTTAAAAAAAAAAAATCAATTGTCCCAATCAACTCTTTGTTCAAACTGTAAATAAACTCCCCAGATTTCTCTGACGGCGCTTCTCCTCACTGCCATGATTTGAAACGTTTGAAGAAAAAAAACGAATATGCGTTGAAATAAGTAAAGCAATGTTGAAAATGCAACATGGATTAAATATTTGTACATACAGTATGTCCCATTACATTCACATACACGTTCAACCTATTGTAGCGGCCAGAGCAGACCCCAGTAGGACAGGGCACAAGGCAAGGATACAGCTCTGGACAGAACGCCGGCCCACAGCAGGACCCAATCGGACAGCCACTCGCACTCCCGCTGGGCCATGTTAACCTAACATGCACGCATTAAGGGATACTGAAGGAGAACTGGAGATCCTGGAGGAAAACTCATGCCAAAAAATGGAAGAATGGGCAAAATCCACTTTGATAGTCAGCAGCCTGATGTGTGGTTCAAATCTGTGAAGTGGCAGACTAGCCCACACTGTTAACTACTGTATGTTGGTTCTGTAATTGTGCTTTACTAGAACCATTGCTCAACAACTAACCATTTCATTCTGGGAAGGATTCTTGCCACGTAACATTGGTTCTTTTGGCTTTGAAAAGTTTCCTAATATGTGAACAACACATACATCGTTAATATTGTAGGCTACCTGTAGCTGGGCGATCAAGAAAACCTTAACTTAGTCTATGTTATTGTATGCAGTAAGAGACCATTTAAAATCACAAACTCACTGGTATTTCACAAAGCTGTTTCTTCTATTTATTGAGCCTGTTATAGGCCTGAATACATAAAAGGAACCTTCATATGGATTGCTTTTTTGATAACATGGCACCACACTGGCACCTTTATTTTTAAGAGTGTGCACTGCATCACCTTTTCAATTTTTTATACTTTGCTTAAATACACCATTTTATCAACATGTGCTTAAATGTATATTTAAGAATATTGATGATGAGCCGGGCACAAAAAGTAAAGTTTCTCTGCAAATTTTGTTTACTCTGTGGCATGCTTTATTTTTTTTTTTCCTCATATATTTTAATTAATCCTTAGTATCCAGTGAATGGCACTCAGATTACAGTCCTCTTCTGATATTCTTGTTGCAGTTTTGAAGGTGGTGCAGCAGAGAGCAGAGGTTGGGTCTCTGGTTCATTTCAAGCTGACATCCCTTTTCTTTGGAGTGACCCTGTGGACGTTTGACTTTCATTCGTATCCAACAATGCGCCTCAAGTAGATCTGCAAACTGTAAATTGTCCCAATGTAAATGACAGTGCTGTCCACAAGACTGGGCCCAGGCTTAGTAATGCAGAAAGCGACTAAGATTTGCTCATGTTGAGGCGTATTTTGAAAATACTCCTTGTTATTTAAAATTTTGGAACTGCTTCGTTTCTCTTATACAAAGAGTACTGACAAAGAGTTTAGAATACTGATTTGTGTCTAGTAGCAGGTATAATTATACTGTACAGTAGTATAGACTACTCCCTCTTGCACATTTTCTTATCTCATTCTTAGTTGCTTTTGATTCTTGCACCTTCTAGTCATTCTTGGATGTAGTATGACTTGCTTTGTAATTGACCTTGGACAAAGATGTCTTCAAAATTAATAATAACAGTAGCAATAATAATACGATAAAACTATAAATCACAGTATTACACCTTTTAATCATTCTTGTATGTATTATAACTTGCTGTATAAATCACCTTCGATAAAGTGGTCTTCTAAATAAATAATAATAAAAGTAACAATATAACAATAAGATAATAAATCACAATATTTAGAACATCAAGCACAGTCTGAAAAAGTGTGGATAGAAAACCAACAATATGAAAAACTAAACTAAACTAGGTATAGATTTTAAAATGACATTTTTAGTGGTTTCACACTGAAACTGTACAGTACATCAAATTTAAAGCAGTAATGTCCAGTGTGGTTAATGGTTGACAGTAGGATTAGTTAATTGCTTAATCTCTTTTTGACGTCTTGGTTCACAGTTGAAGTGTTTGTCATGTTCACAGCATAGCGGCCATTAGCACTCGATCCATACACACTAGAAGTTTAACACTTTCAGTTTATTAGGTGGGCCTACTGGGGTTCTTGACACTGTTTTAATGGTTTGTTTCTTTATTTTTACCTTGTTTACATATTCATTATAACATTTGGTCTGGCAGAAAGCAATTGTTATGTAGAATTATATTAGCATTGTGTGTTTTATCTATCTATCTATCTATCTATCTATCTATCTATCTATCTATCTTTATATAGCACATTTTATACAAAAAATGTAGCTCAAAGTGCTTTACATATTAAAGAATAGAAGAATAAAAAGACACAGTAAAAAAATAAAATAAGTCAACATTAACTAACATCTATCTATCTATCTATCTATCTATCTATCTATCTATCTATCTATCTATCTATCTATCTATCTATCTATTATATAGTGCCTTTCAGATCTATCTATCTATCTATCTATTTTATAGTGCCTTTCATATCTATCTATCTATCTATCTATCTATCTTTATATAGCACATTTTATACAAAAAATGTAGCTCAAAGTGCTTTACATATTAAAGAATAGAAGAATAAAAAGACACAGTAAAAAAATAAAATAAGTCAACATTAACTAACATCTATCTATCTATCTATCTATCTATCTATCTATCTATCTATCTATCTATCTATCTATCTATCTATTATATAGTGCCTTTCATATCTATCTATCTATCTGTCTATCTATCTATCTATCTATCTATCTATCTATCTATCTATCTATCTATCTATCTATCTATCTATTTTATAGTGCCTTTCATATCTATCTATCTATCTATCTATCTATCTATTTTATAGTGCCTTTCATATCTATCTATCTATTTTATAGTGCCTTTTATATCTATCTATCTATCTATCTATCTATCTATCTATCTATCTATCTATCTATCTATCTATCTATCTATCTATCATGTGTTTTAAATGCTAATTGCTGTCTGCCTGTCACACGATTATTCACAAACTGCTGGGCTAAGGTCTTGATCTTGGTTTTAATTGAAAGCTTATGACCTTATATGTTCTGAAAATTCAAACAAAATTAGGTAAAAAAAGAAAAAGTGAAAAATAAAACAATTTGCATTTTATTTGGGGAATGTATGCCCTGGTGTTTAACTAGTTTAGTGTTATTTATATGGGATGCTTTTCACTTAATTGGTGACTGTAAGTTGTCCCCTATGCGTTTGAGTGTCACCCCCACCATCCAGAGCTGATTCCTGCCTTCCACCCAGTGCTACCAGTACAGGCCCTGGCCCCCCTTGCATGCCAGAACTGGATTAAGTGTGTTTGAGAATGTTATGTTAACTTGTAAGCATTATATGTTGAAATAATAAAAATGTAGGCTAATGTCAGATTTAAACCAGCCAATATGGAAAGTCCCATTGAATTACAGTAAAAGGCGATTAAAGTTACACAGACTCTTATCTTTAGAGACATGACATTTTTATGTGTGTTATTACTGTTTGCCTTGTTAGAATAATGAACTACTATATTAAAATTGAAAGATGAAAGCAATCCATTTAATACAAACTGTAGTCTTAAAAACTGGCTGGGCTCTGTAAGGCCCACAATTAGAGCTTTGCATCAAAAGCATGAAGTGTGCAGGATTTTTTAGTTCAAAACACTTTTGAAGTTGTTCAACAGCAGGGTTGTGGCAAATACCATTGCGGTAAACAACGTGATGCATGGAGGCGTTGTGCTCAGTTTGGGGGCAACAAACAGAATCTCTCAAATCTGCATATATGGCAACATTGCAATATGCCTGTGCTAATTTAATAGATACTTAAAAACAGGCTATTATTTTTCTAAATAGAGCAATTAATTTTGTAAAATTATTTTGAAGATGCACATAATGCTTTAATGAAATGATCAGTTTTATAAAAAATGAGTGGATGAGCAAAGAGTCGGTCAGGTCGATGTGTGAGTGGAGGCACTAAATCTGGTTGACATTTCAGATTGTGGAAGGCTTAGTGGAGCAGATTACAACTGCACTTTAGTAAGTATTGTTCATTTTTTTGTGTTATTTTACAAAATACTCCTTTTCCACGTATCATTATAACCACAAATGGTGTTCAATTTCTATTAGCCGTTTCACCTTACAAGTTCACCAGTTCGGTGCGTGGATGGCCCATCCATGTGTGCCGTTCGGCTGCTTTTCATATTTAATGGACGGCTAGCATTAGTCATTTCTGTTTATTTGGTATTTTGAAGGCAAAGTAACACGTCCAGAGACCTGCAGTAACACAGCTGATAAATGATTAAAAGGCACGGTGAGAGGAGGTAAGGAGGTGACAAGGACAGAAGGCTGTGGGACCCCTTGGTAATGTTTTTTTATTTTGGCTGTAAAAGCCATTAAGGACAACCTTCAACTGTGTACTGCAAACACACACACACACACACAAAGGCTGCATGTGGAAAATAACCCATAAAATTATTGTGTTGCTTAAAAGTAAAGTTTTTAAAACATTTTCTTATAGGATTGCTCCTCTTTACCATGTCAACTTTTTTAAAACTCATATTTTAAAAAGTGAGAAAATGTGTGTATGTATATGTATATGTATATATATATATATATATATATATATATATATATATATATATATATATATATATATACACAAGAGAATTTCTAAAAGTTTCCACACTTTTTTAACTCTATTAAGAATTTAAAAAACAAATCACATCACTTTTCTACATAGTCAACTTTGTTTGTGATGTAGTTTTCTTAAAAAAAGATTTTTGCTGTGTATGGGATTGCTGTTCTTTACGACCTCAACTTTTTTAAAACTCATATTTTAAAAAGTGAGAAAATGTATATAAATACATATATATATACACACACACACACACACGAGGGATGTTCAAAAAGTTTCTGCACTTTTTATAAACTATATTTACAGTATTAAGAATTTCAAAAACAAATTATATCACTTTTCTACATAGTCACCTTTGTTTGTGATGCAGTTTTATTAAAAAAAAAAGATTTTTGCTGTGTATGGGATTGCTGTTCTTTACCACCTCAGCTTTTTTAAAACTCATATTTTAAAAAGTGCGAAAATATGTGTGTATATATATACATACACGAGAGAATTTCTAAAAGTTTCCACACTTTTTTTTAACTCTATTAAGAATTTAAAAAACAAATCACATCACTTTTCTACATAGTCACCTTCCTTTGCGATGCAATTTTCTTAAAAAAAAGATTTTTGCTGTGTATGGGATTGCTGTTCTTTACCACCTCAGCTTTTTTAAAACTCATATTTTAAAAAGTGAGAAAACGTATAACAGTTATATACATCTAAATACACACGCACACACACACACGAGGGGCGTTGAAAAAGTTTCCACACTTTTTTTTAACTCTATTAAGAATTTCAAAAACGAATCACTTTTCAACATAATTGCCTTCCTTTGCGATGCAATTTTCTTAAAAAAAAGATTTTGCTGTGTATGGGATTACTTTCCTTTACCATGTCAACTTTTTTAAATGTATATAAATACATATATATATATATATATACTGTATGTAAAAGTGAGTGTAAAAAGTGAGAAAAAAGGATAATAGTTATATAAATACACACACACACACATATATATATATATATTTACCAGGGACGTTCAAAAAGTTTCCACACTTTCTTTTAACTCTATTAAGAATTTAAGAAAACAAACAACATCATTTTTATAAGTAGTCACCTTCTTTTGCAATGCAACTTTCCCAGCGTTGTACCATCTTTTTAATGCCCAATCAGCACCCCTCCTGCCTTCTCTGTTTCCAACGGGAATACAAAAGTGCAGAAACTTTTTAAACATCCCTCGTGTGTGTGTCTATATATACATGGGTATATATATATATATATATATATATATATATATATATATATATATATATATATATATATATATATATATACACATTATGTATATATACATTATATATATATATGCATTATATATATATATATATACACATTATATATATATATATATATATATATATATTTATTTTTTTAATAGCATGTGCTGCTCACATGAAAACTGCACATGGATCTGATTAGTGAGTTATAAAAATGTTCTCAGTAAATACTGTTGTTGGTTGCTGTCCAACGTGGTCATTTTAATTTGGGCTTAGATGCTTAGGAGCTGGACATTTTTTTGTTTAAATATACATTCGTTTATTTATCAATGGTTACTGTGTTTAGGAGCTAAGCTCTTTTCTTTAAATATATATTTATTTGTTTATCAGTGGCTCCTGATTTGTGCTTGATCCTGTTGGGATATTTCCCAGCTTCCCGAGACTTGTAATTTTAGGTTAAGCGAGTTCTGAATTTTTCTTAAAACTCTTTATATTTGCAGTCTTTAAAAACCCCATTTCCATATCTCGAGGAGTTTACACAGGTGACACTTTTCAGATTCTTGGTGTGTTTTATTTCATGACAATTGAGGGCTTGTTCTGCTCCATTGTGCTCACCTTTTTAAATAGGGATCAGAATAAACACCAGCCAGGCTTTTTTTTTTTTTTTGTTTTTATGGCAGGTAGAAGGGACACATTAAAAAAAGGTGTCTCTTTGAAGTTCCATAAGAGACGCCCTCCCTCCATTCACATTTTTTCACGTAACTGGAGAGAGGTGTCAGAGGGATAATAAATAGAGGAAGAAGAGATTAGCCCAGAGATACAAGGATTAATGGTCATTAGCTGGAGCCTGTGTCGGGAGTTGCATGCCACACAGTCCCTTATCATGTCTCTACTTTACAAACAGTCATGCTAATGGCAACTGCCTTCAGATGAAAAGTTCAAAGTTTAGTAGGTTGTTGCACTGTTGCGGCCAGTGAAAAATGAGAAAACTGTTTGCCTGAAATAAGCCTTGCTGCCTGGCAGCTTCTTGAACCTGAGTTTGATACCTGGCACTGGTCACAGTTTTCGCGTAATAAGTCTTCTCAGAGTACTCTGATCTCCTTGCCCTTCTGAAACATGACCATATTAGATTAGTATGTGAATTGTGCCATGTGACAGACGTGCGTTTTGTCTAATGCAGGCCCAGTCTCTGTTTCTGTAATACTGTAGTGCAGTAAAAGGGCTCAAAGAACCAATGGATACGTTTTCACTGCCAAGTGAAAGGCTGTTGTCCCATCCAGAGATGGTTTCTTCACTGTGCTTTATATTGTTGAGACGACCCAAGATCCCGTAACGAAAAAGTGCATTGAGTGATTTCAGCTTTATTGCCCTTTGACAAGATCAGCCAAAACTTGGTGACACCCCTGCACAATATGGAATTGTAGTAGGAAGGTCTGAACAAAATAATACGTGGATTGTTGTTTGCCTTCTTAACCCAGCAATGGACTTGCATTCCTTTTAGGGTCAGTTCCTTCACTGGGCAGAATTTAGCTGAGATTAGTGCAGGCTTGGTGTGATCCAGTAATGACAAACAAAGCTCAGAGAGTGCTTTGATGGATTTCAACCTTTATTGCCCCTTGATGAAGCAACAAGGATTGCTGCTGCCTTCCCGTTTATTGTGTATTGCAATTGTTAGGTTTAGAAGAGAAAAATTGTGGAATTAATCTTTGTTGCCCTGTAATGGACTGGTGTCCTCTTCAGTTTGGCTCCTTCCTTAAACCTAAAATTATTGAAATTGTTGGTGGCTACCAACACCTTGTGAGGAAATAGTGGGCTCCCAGAATAAATTAATGATCCTTTATTATCCTATGTGTATACGCATCCCGTTCAAGGTTAGTTTTTGTCTTATAAGATTGATGCCCCCTTTGAACGATATGGTATTGGAGTAGATGGGTCCAGAAAAAACAAAACAAAAAAACGAGTGCAGAGCTGTTAGCATTCTTGGCCATTCCTTCTAAGGTTGGTTCCATCCTTGTGGCAGACATTACTGAGATTAGTTGTGGTGCACAATGATTCTGTAATGAGAAGCTGAGCTGAAAGAAGGAATTGATGGATTTGAACCTTTATTGCTCCTTGATAAAGCACCAAGAGTGCTGCTGCCTTTGCAACTCTTGATTGCAGTAGTGAGGTTCAATGAGAAGTCAAGCGAAATGACGCCTTTTTATTGGCTACCTGAGCAGATTACAATATACAAGCTTTCATGGTCCCTAAGCTGCTAAAACACCCTGCTACTACAATAGTTAGATTCGGAAGAGAAATAGATGGATGGAAATGAATCTTTGCAGTCTTATGATGGACTGCTGGCCTCTTTAGATTCCTTACTAGCTTGTTCCTAAAATTACCGAGAATGTTGGTGGCTACCAAGATCTTGTGATGAAATAGTGGATTCAGTGAATGAATTAATGTCCTTTATCGTCTGTATGTGTATGTGCATTCCGTCCAAGTTTTGTTTTGGCCTTACAAGGTTGATGCTCCCTTTCGATGATGTGGTATTGCATTAGATGGGTCCAGAAATTAACCAGTGGATTTCTATTAGCCCTGTTGGCCATGCAGTGGACAGGCATTCTTTTCAGGGTTGGTTCCAGCATTCTGCCAACTAAACATGAGATTAGAGGTGTTTTGCTATAGTCTTGTAATGAAAAACTGAGCTGAAAGAATGAATTGATGGATTTGAACCTTTATTGCTCCTTGATGAAGCGGCCAAGAGCGCTGCTGCCTTTGCAACTCTGTATTGCAGTAGTTAGGTTCAATGAGAAGTCCAGCAAAATGACGCCTTTTTATTGGCTACCTGAACAGATTACAGTATGCAAGCTTTCGTGGTCCCTAAGTTGCTAAAATGGTACGATACCCTACAGTACTGCTACAGTAGTTAGATTCAGAAGAGAAATGGATGGATGGAAATGAATCTTTGCAGTCTTATGATGGACTGCTGGCCTCTTTAGATTCCTTACTACCTTGTGCCTAAAATTACCGAGAATGTTGGTGGCTACCAAGATCTTGTGATGAAATAGTGGATTCAGAGAATGAATTAATGTCCTTTATCGTCTGTATGTGTATGTGCATTCCGTCCAAGGTTTGTTTTGGCCTTACAAGGTTGATGCTCCCTTTCCACAATGTGGTATTGCATTAGATGGGTCCAGAAATTAACCAGTGGATTTCTGTTAGCCCTGTTGGCCATGCAGTGGACAGGCATTCTTTTCAGGGTTGGTTCCAGCCTTCTGCCAACTAAACATGAGATTAGAGGTGGTTTGCTATAGTCTTGTAATGAAAAACTGAGTGGAAAGAATGAATTCATGGATTTGAACCTTTATTGCTCCTTGATGTGTTTGCTGGGATTGGCTCCAGCAGACCCCCGTGACCCTGTGTTCAGATTCAGCGGGTTGGAAAATGGATGGATGGATGGATGAAGCAGCCGAGAGTGCTACTGCCTTTGCAACTCTGTATTGCAGTGGTTAAGTTCAGAAGAGAAACAGATGGATGGAAATGAGTCTTTGTTGTAGTGTGATGGACTGCTGTCCTCTTTAGGTTTCTTACTACCTTGTGCCTAAAATTACCGAAACTGTTGGTGGCTCCCAAGACCTTGTGATAAAAATAGTGGATTCAGAGAATTAATTAATTTATAATGTCCTTTATCATCCATATGTGTCTGCACATTCTGTCCAAGGTTTGTTTTGGCCTTACAAGATTGATGCTCTCTTTCCACAATGTGGTATTGCAGTAGATGGCATCAGAAATAAACGAGTGGACTGCTATTATCCCTGCTGGCCATGTAGTGGACTGGCATTCCTTCCAGGGTTGGTTCTATCCTTCTGCGAACTAAACATGAGATTAGTGGCGGTTCATTATAGTCTTGTAATGAAAAACTGAATGAATTGATGGATTTGAATCTTTATTGCTCCTTGATGAAGTGGCCAAGAGTGCGGCAGCCTCTGCAACTCTGCATTGCAGAATTTAGGTTCAATGAGATGTCAAGCAAAATGATGCCTTTAAATGGTACGACACCCTACTACTACAGTAGTTGGGTTTGGAAGAGAAATAGATGGAAGGAAATTAATCTTTGTTGCTCTGTGATGGACCAGTGTCCTCTTTAGATTCCTTACTTCCTTGTACCTAATATTACAGAGACTGTTGGTGGCTACCAAGACCTTGTGATGAAGTAGTGGGCTCAGAAAATAAATCCAAAGACATGTGGATTGGCGATCCTAAATTGTCCCTAGTGTGTATGGTTGTGTGTGTGTGTGTGTGTGTGCCCTGCAGTGGGCTGGCACCCTGCCCAGGGTTTGTTTCCTGCCTTGCGTCCTGTGTTGGCTGGGATTGGCTCCAGCAGACCCCCGTGACCCTGTAGTTAGGATATAGCGTGTTAGATAATGGATGGATGGATGGATGTCCTTTATTATCCTATGTGTATACGCATTTCTTCCAGGATTAGTTTTTGTCTTACAAAGTTGATGCTGCTTTTTCACTATATGGTAATGCAGTAGGTGGGTACAGAAATAAAATGTTGGCCGTGCAATGGACTGGCATTCCTTCCATTTATTTATTTGGCCGACACCTTTATCCAAAGTGACTTACAACATTTGAGATACAATTTGTTACATTTTTCTTTTTCCAATTGGAGCACAGGCAGGTCAAGAGACTTGCTCTGGATCACATAGTGTCAGTGGCAGGATTTGAACCCAAAACCTCAGTGTTTGAGGTCCAAACCTTAACCATTGTGCCACACTTCCTTCTAAGGACTGGTTTCATCTTTGTGCCAAATACTACTGAGATTATTGGTGGTTCGCTACGATCCTGTAATGAAAAACTGAGAGGAAAGAGTGAATTGATGGATTTGAATCTTTATTGTAACCCTTGATAAAGCAACCAAGAGCGCTGCTGCCTTTGCAACTCTGTATTTCAGTACATAGGTTTGGAAGATAAACAGATGGGTGGAAATGAATCTTTGTTACTCTGTTATGGACCGGTGTCCTCTTTAGTTTCCTTCCTTCCTTGTGCCTAAAATTACTGAGACTGTTGGTGGCTACCAAGACCTTACGATGAAATAGTAGGTACAGAGAATAAGTTGATGGATATTGGCCTTCATCTTCACATGTCAGTCCATTCCAGGGTTAGTTGTTGTTTTTCAGTCAAATCATCTAGGGTAGGCTCCATCTCTGTTAACCTTCATTATTCTGAGATAAAGCAGTTAAGATTGATCCTTCTTCTTTGTAATATGGGTTTGCAGTAGATGGATCTGAAAGTTGTCATTAATTAGCGTTTGCAACCCTGCAATGGAGTGGCATCCCTTCCAGGGTTAGTCCCTGGGGGCTTTGGGGACGTTTCTTCTGTTTTTGGCAGCAGAGGCAATTCTTGGGACTCTGGGGGGCCCTAGGCAAAAAAAAAAAAATCTATGGGGCCCTCCAACTCATCCTCTCAAGTTCTGACATGCTAACATTTATTAGCATTATTTTATCACAATATCTAAGTTAATAAGATAGAATTTAAAAATAATACATAGTCCCTTATTTTTCGTTTAATAAAAATCAGATTACATAAACAAAACAACACAATGAATGCCACATTTATTGAGAAAATAGTAAAGTAATAAGAATAGAATTAAAGTATGTTTTAAAAATCTAAATAAATAAAAACGTTAATAAACACAACACAGGTGGCAGGCTTTAAACCACATGACCTCAAGTTCAGTCTCCATCTCTATGACCTCCTTTCAAGGAATACTCCAACTAAAAATCAATCCTGTTTTTATATTTTACTAACCCCCATATAGTGGCACAGAAAATATTTTTATCGTATGTTTTCAGAGACTGTGGTGGGCTGGTGCCCTGCCCAGGGTTTGTTTCCTGTCATGCGCCCTGTGTTGGCTGGGATTGGATCCAGCAGACCCCCGTGACCCTGTAGTTAGGATATAGCAAGTTGGATAATGGATGGATGGATGTTTTCATAGAGAACGGAGATAAAATCTTTCAGATAGAAGGGGCATCTGTGGAGACCAAAGCTGAACCACAGCAAACCATAAAAAAAAAAACTCACGTTATGCTTGTCACATACAGTAATTCACACATCCAGTTGTCTGTTCACAATGTGCAAAACGCATGCATTTTTTGCTAAAAAAATTGTTAAATAAACACTTCTGGAAAAAACAGAACAGTGGAACACAGAGGTAGTTTGTTTATGTGGGATGAAGTTTTGGAATTGGAGACTCGCTTCTTCCTTCTCATCCATTGGCCATGAGTCGAGTCTTCAATTCAAAAGCTCATTCCCATGCGAACATATTCTCTCTGTGTGCACTGCTCTGATTTTTAATAAACTATTTTTTTTGCAACAAATTCACGTGTTTTACATGTTGCGAGCAAAACACTGGAAGACTTGATGTGTAGGTAGTGTGACAAGAGTTTTTCCAACAGCGTTTTGTATGATGTTTGCTGTGGTCCAGCGTTGGTCCTCACTGATATCAATCAGAAAGTTGGTTATGTCTGAAATTTTATCTTGACAATCATTACAAACCACATAAGGTAAGTAGCATATACAAAAAATGTGGATGTGAGCGTCCGTAGGTTTTGCGCCCTAGGAACCAAGTTATCTAAATTGTTCTATAACATTTTATTAATTATTCACCACTCTAATGCTGATCATTTTCCTTATAAATTAGGCCATTATAATAGCAATTGACGAGAAGAATTCCTAATTAATTGCAGAATTGTGGTATTTGAAGGTTTCTCTAGAACTTGCACGATTTGGCTCAAAAACTTATCAGCACATCATCATCTCATAACAGGCCTAAGTTTCGAGTTTGGTGTTTTTCTGTCCAGCCGTTTTAGCTCCAGACTGTCCTGAAGAAACTGCGACACACAGACGCATGCCCATCATTGAAATATCAATGCTTTCGACTTTGGGGACCCTAAAACAACGAGATCGGTTGAAAACCGGAGATCAAACTTTTTGACAAATCTAAAGCTTTCGCTCCCCCTCTGCAAATGATAGGTTATGATGTGGTTGGGCGCAAAGCAAAAATTTAATTTATACTGCCTTTGCTATAATTGTTCATGTGTATTTTTATATAACTGTATTATGTTGTAGGTGTGTATCCTTAAGACACCTTGGGATGTTGGTGACAAAAAATGGCTTATTTGCCATTCCAGTAGAACTCTTAGACGTCTGCTTCACCCTAATGGACTTGTCTGTTTTTGAAAGCTTCAGTCACTTTCTGCACTTTCTAAACTGATTCTTTACAGTGTCCACTTGGAGTGTTTCAGTAGCCCTTTTAACAGTTAAGACGGATTCAGTTTTTAATTCCACCATTTAATTCCACCTGTTCAAGCATCCATGGAGCCTCCCGTTTACCTTTTGTTTGCGTATGTTGTAAAGATTAGGCTCCTCTCGGGTATTGCAATATTTTATATTGGTTGTCCTGGAAATTTACACCCTTTTAGTCAATTTCTAACCTGCAGGGTCGCAGGGGATACTGGAGCCTATCCCACCCAGCATGGGGCGCACGACAGTAACAAACACGGGATGCCAATCTATTGCAGAGCAAACACACACACACACACAGAGCCACAGACACACACACACCATTAAACCATAGACTATGGTCAATTTAGGATTGCCAACCTACATGTGTTTGGACTATGGAAGGAAACCCACATAGACATGAGGAGAACATGCAAACTCCACTCAGGGATGACCCAGAATGTGAGCCCTGGTTCACTTACTGCGAGGCAGCAGCACTACCACTGTGCCACTCCCTGTTAGCATTTCAGAATTGCATTAGTTTGTGAGTTTGAAGTCAATGCACTTGCTATCAATTGGCATCTCATCCTTGGCTTATTTCCTTCTCTGCGTCCACTACTCTTACAAAAGGTCTCAACATCACTTTGGCAGTGAGGAGTTCTTTTGCACCCCGAAGAAACTGTCCTTGCCCCAGAATAATTGGAGCCCATGCCAACTTTCTATTCATTATTTAGAAGAGAGATGAGTTCATTTTATTCATTTCGTGACAAAGTCAGTCAGTCAGTCAGCCATCATCCAACCCGTTATATCCTAATATAGGGTCATGGGGGTCTGCTGGGGTCCCAGCCAACATAGGGCGCAAGGCAAGAACAAATCCCCGGGCAGGGCACCAGTCCACTGCAGTTGGTAACAAAGTGTAACTTTCAAATGAATGCTTGGACTTTGCAGATTATTAATCCACATGCATGATACGTCCCAAAAAATGACTGTAAATCAGTAGAGGGAAGTCTTTCTGAAAGCCATTCATTGTTGCTTTTTTCATTAGAGGTTAACTGAAAGGCTTTTGAAGCATGGAATGAAAAAAGAAAAAGAAAAAAAACTCCTGCAGTCCCGAGCCTTCAAATAAAATAATGTGAGAGAAGGTAGTAGACGTCCTCATGAGGTCTTGTTATTAAGAACAGGAATGCTATTGATTTGTGAAATTGCAGCAGGCGCAGATGAGCAATTAGGCTCTGTGACTAGAAGACACCTGGCTGAGACATGAATGAACTGTTTGAGGGCTACAGTTTCATGCGTAGCCCGAAGCTCTGGAACTGAAACACCATTTCTCCCACCTGTCATCCTGCCGGCATGGACATCTAAAATATGACTGTGCTGGAGTCGTAAGATGAATCAAGGCTGGAAGCCCCAAAGTCATTTAAGTTGGAACCACGTAGTGCCCCCTGTGCTCCGAGTGCCGAGGATGTACTGATTCATGCCTAGTGTTTGTTTGCTTGTTGGATTAAAAGACTTTGGTTTCTTTCTGTTTTTTGTCATGCTGCACAGTGTCGTTTCATGAGCGAATCCAATTATTTGTTGTTTTTTTTTCAAGGTATTGAATAATAGAAGGAAAGCATCAACAAGTTAATAAAATCTATCATATGTCATTACAATGTATGCACGGGCATGTCTCAAAAACTGCTACAAGCGTAAATCCAGTTCAGATTTATTCTTAATACAGCCCAAGTCCCGTTTGCCATACATCATTACAAACAGGGTGTAGAATCAAATAAATCAGGATATTATTTCACTCTCCATCTGCTTCTTCTGACTTGAGTTGGCAGACCAGGCCACGTTGTTCCTAATAACAGTTCCTAGTACCGTTGGTGAAATTCCCAGGTGCTCCCAAGCCAGACAAGGGATACCACATAAGCCCTCCAGCATGTTCTGGGTCTGCCCTGAATTTCTTGTCCCGATTTACAGACTTCCTCCTGCATGCCAGAAACATGCAAGATAGTTTAAGTGATCCAGTGCCCTCCATAATGTCTGGGACAAAGATACATTTTTTACTTGATTTGCTCCTCTTCTTCACAGTGTAGAATCAACAATAACAACAATATTTATTTACTAGCGACTGGGAGCCCGATCGAATCGGGCTACAAATTCTATGTTTGTGAAATCCATACTTTCTCTGCAAAGAATTATTTGTTTTTTTAAGCCCTTGAAATGATTTTGTTATCATGGCACTGATTTGTGCTTAAAATAGACCTTTTTGGCCGATCTAATGAAGAGCTTCCTGTTTAAACAGGGCTACGAGATGTGAACTCAGCTCTTTGGCGCACTTCATTTGATTTTTTTCCGGCAAACAAATTTTCAAAACAAACCGTATTTTATGACTCTAGTCAGAGTCGGAGTAATAACAATAGATGTCAGAAGGACAGATGCCAAAACTGAACTGCCCAAAGATAGGTTTTGACAGACCCAGCAAATGGCAATACGTTCTAAATTACTTACAGTTCCGGAGCTGTTGAAGGGTTTAAGTCAGTTGACGATGTTAGTCCTGGAAAGAACGCCTCACCAAACCAATGTTCCTAAAACCAACCAAACTTATTGTTATCTGCTCGAACCAACACCGACTTACTATACTTGGCCGTCCAGCAGCATCACTGAAGCATTCGAACATTCTTAGCCAATCATGCAGTACTGCGTCCACGTTTGCCACGTTATGTTCTAACTACAGAGTCCCATTGCATGGTTCTAACTTGTATTGAGTCGAGGTATTGACGTGAACACCATACATATGAATAGTATCAAATTATATATAAGGATATAGGACATTTTCATACAAATGATGTAGCTCAAAGTGCTTTACGGGATGAAGAAAGAGAAAAAAGAACAAAATATAAAAAATAAAATTAGGCAATACTAATTGTTCTATATATATATATATATACTGTACTGTAAAAGTCAATGTGTGTATGTATGTATGCTCCAGCATCACGTTCCGAACGGCTAGAGCGATTTTCATGAAACTTGGTACACACGTTTCTCATTGGTCGACTAAAAATACTATAGAGTGAAATCAGCCCTAACCCACCCCTTTCTGGGTAAGGTGGGGGGCATCACCTTGTGGTCTTGTATGCATGTTACCATCCAGTTGACACTCGGAATAGACCACCGGAGGGCAAACTGGTTTGAGCAGCGCCGCCCGGACTAAGCATCAACTGGATGATAACATACAGTACATATAAGACCGCAATACAAGCACATTAGTGACTCTTCATTGTTTGTTAATTTATTTTTAATTTTATAGTTGTGTTTTTTTTTAATTATATTTGTCTCAAAAAAAAAAAATAAATAAATAAACTTTATTTTTCTCCCGGGCAACGCTGGGTATTTCAGCTTGTATTGAATAAAAGTAAGGTCTGATAGCCACAGAGGACAGGAAAAAACAAAAAAAAACTCCAGACGGCTAGAGAAAAAAAATAAAATCTACAGAGGTTCCGAGGCCACGAGACCACCCAGCCCCCTCTAAGATAAATGATCTCAATCAGTCCTCATGGTTTTCAGAATTTGATGATGACGGTCATGTGGACTTCTGGCCTTCAATCCATCAATGTAAGGACTGCATGGTTCTGATCAGGTGGTGGTGGTGTAGATCTTCACCACAGAAATCCAGAAAAAGAACAGCAGAGAAAGTAGGGGTTAGAACAGATTTTGGAGCCACCATGAATGATAATGATAATTAAATGCATATACAGAATATCAGGATTAAACTAAAATGAAGCTATGAGAAAGCCATGTTAAAATAATGAGTTTTTAGCAGTTTTTTAAAGTGCTCCACTGTATTAGGTTGGCGAATTTCTATCGGTAAGCTATTCCATATTTTAGGTGCATAATAGCAGAAGGCCGCCTCACCACTTCTTTTAAATTTAGCTCTTGGAATTCTAAGCAAACCCTCATTTGAAGATCTAAGGTTACGATTTAGAGTGTAAGGTGAAAGACATTCTGAAATATAGGATGGAGCAGATTATTTAAGGCTTTGTAAACCACAAGTCAAACAATTCAGACGTGACTAAAGTGCACACTGCAGACTTTCATTCAATGGGATTTGTGTACATTTTGCTCACACCATGTAGAAATAACAGTACTTTTTTTCATAAGATACCTTGGCTTGCTTCTACCCTTTGGTGTCTGTAGTTGCCATTGTTCAAAATGAGGACAAGCGTTGGGAACATGAGAGTCAAAGAAGTCATTATGAGTTGGAAAAATGGAATAATGTCAGTAAAACCTAAGGATGACCCAAATCAAATATCTGGAATATCATTAAGAAGAAAGAACACACTGGTGAGCTCAGTAATCACAATCACTTATAAACCAAGAAATGCCTCCACTGCTAATGACAGATGAATCCTCACTATGGTCAAGAAAAAGCCCCAAACACCTGTCTGACAGTCCAGAAACAATCTTCATGGGGCCATTGTGCGTGTCAGAGTCGACTATCACCAGTAGAATCAATGAACAGAAATACAGAGGACATACTGCAAGATGCAATCCATGAGTTAGTCACAATGGTCAGATTACAGTTTGAGAAAAAGGACTTCAAAGAGCCTGCTGAATTCTGGAAAAGGTCTTGTGGACAGACAAGACAAAGATGAGCCTGCTGTATAAGAGTGATAGCAACAGCAAAGTGTGGAAATGAAAAGGAACTGCCAAAGATCCAAAGCAGACCACCACATCCGTAAAACATGGTGTGGGTTAGTTATGGCTTGGGCATGTATGAATGCCAAAGGTCCTGGCACACCTCTCTTCACAGATGATGGAACTGCTGACGGCAGCGGTACAATAAATTCTGAAGTGTGTAGAAACATCTGATCTGCTCAAGTTTCAGTAAATGCCTCCAATCTCACTGGATGACACTTCATCCTACAACAAGATAATGAGCCAAACATACTGCTGATGAAAGTCAGGAGTTTCTCAAAGCTACAAAATGAAAAAATCTTGAATGGCAAAGCCAGTCATCAGATTGAAATCCAAATTTGCAGGCCTTGCATATGCTGAAGAGAAAACTGAAGGGGACCAGCCTCCGAAACAAGCAGGAGCTGAAGATGGCTGCATTAGAAGCTTGCGAGAGCATTAACAGAGAAGTTCCTCAGCACCTGGTGATGTCTATGAATCTCAGACTTCAAGCAGTCATTGTATGCAAGTGATATGCGACAAAGTCCTAAATTTGATGGCTTTAATAGACCTACCATTTATATAACCCAAACATTATAGTGTCCTGAAAGTGCTGTCATTGTGAAATGTATGCAAGTAGCCTTAACTGAAAGTCTGTAATGTGCACTTTTATCGCAATGACTGAATTGTTTGATTTGTAATTTTAAACTGTGGAACAGAGGGGCCCTGTGATTTACTGGCGTCTCTTCCAGGGATCATTCAAGCTTTCAATCTGATACTCCTAGGGACCCCGTAGTGGAATGGTAGCTATGTTTATAGATAGATAGAAAGAACTGTACTTGTCCCAAAAGGAAAATTTGGCATTAGAACAATCTGGATGAAACAGGCCAACAAAGCTCGCCAGTCTTATTCACTTAATTCTACTAAAGTAAGATCAAGTCGAGTTTTGAAAGTCCCTAGTCCTACTGTCCACCACACTATTCGGCCACTTATTACAGGTGTCTCTAGTTCTCTGTGTAAAGAAAAACTCCCTAATGTTTTAGCGAAGTTTACTCTCAACTGTGTCCCCATGTTCTTGATGAACTCATCTTAAAGTCACAGTCTCGATCCACTGGACTAATTCCCGTCATAATTTTAAACACCTCAACCACGACACCTCTTTTATAACAACTTAACATTATAACAAACAACAGCAACCCCCCTTAAATACACTCCAGAATTACTAAAAAGAAGAACAATTCTGACTTGGCTAAACCTAACAAGAACAGTCACCATCACAGTGAGGCATTCTAAAGATGTATTACGGTTGGAATAAAGGAGCCCCTGTTACCTTTCTTTACAAATTTTGGCTGATGAGTTTGTTGGCTGAAAGTCCTCAGTGTCTTGTGTCACAGAGAGGATGTGCAGCATTGTTCATACTGGCACTCAGTTTTGTTTAAATTCTATCCTCCACTACTACTTTATGTTGTCCAAAGTGTGCCCCATAATTGATCCTGCCCTTTTAATTAGCTTGTTGATTTGTGATGTTACCTGCCCAGCACACCACAGCATAGAAAATTGTGCTGGCCATTAATGGAGTTGTAGAATAAGTGAAGGATATCACTTCCCAAACTGAAGGAACTAAAGAGCCTGCTACGTGTTTTCTTATATAGTTTCTCAGTTTTATGAGACCAGTCCAACCTGACATTGATGTGGACCCCCAAGTACTTGTATGAGTGCACAACTTCAGTATCCACTCCTTGAATGGCCATCAGTTTTATCTTCTTTCTCTCCTCCACTGCTGCCACCAGCAGGTTGGACAGAGTGTGTCCCGTTACTGAGGCCAAATTAACTATGCGTCCTCTGTTAATATCCCAAACACTTCTGGATTCTGTTTACGTCAATTACTTCTTGGTTAGAGACCAACCCGAGATGCTGCAGTACTAGATGTGTGGATAATGTAATGGATGAGATTAACCGGCTGTTTACCAGATTGTTAAGGAGTAGGAGTGCCAAGGAGTTTGACTTCATGTTGCAAGCTCCTAGGTTGGTGTTCTACTACTTATTTATGAAGTGACTTTCAGCATTTAATGTCTTATTCGACTTAGCTCACATTGCATAAATGAAGTGAGAAATCAATTTCTTGCTCCAGTAATCAATCAGACAATTGATTTGTTTTATGTAGAAGCTTTCCATCAACATGTTATAATAAGGAGTTGATCAGAGTTAATACATTTATGATAGAAAATCAAACAGAAAACGCCAAATAAAAGTGTGTAGGGTTACATTTCTCCATTAAAGATGTGTTATAATTGATATCGCAATTAGCTAGACTTGCAGCACAGAGTGAAAAGTCTTTCATCTTATTGGTTCAAAATATTTAATTTTTTAACGTAATGTAATACATGATTTCTTTATGAAAGTATCGAATGATAAAACATATCAGGAAAAGATGTCTTAAGATTTTGAATGTTGAATATGGAACAAAGATTTTTAAAGCGGGAAGTTAACCTCTGAGCTTATAGACATATGTTAATAGGTTGTGATGTACGGACTTCTTTGCACTTTTGCGATCGGGGTCATTGCGGCTTTGTTTTTAGATATGTTACCCATCTGCTTGCTTTTTTAAAGCTGAGTGATTACATAACAGTACAGTTGTAAGTTATTATTCAGCTTCCTATTATTATTTTTTATTTCAGCAGATACCTATTTTCACGGTGACTTATAAACACAGACTTAACGCCAACCAGCCACAACATTAAAAGCACTGACAAGAGAAGTGAATAACACTGAGTGTCTCGTTACAATGGCACCTGTGAATCAGTAGCATATATTAGGCAGCAAGTGAACAGTCGGTTCTTGAAGGTGATGTGTTGTAACCAGGAAACATGGCCAAGTGTAAGGATCTGAGCGACTTTGACAAGGCCCAACTTTTGATGGCTACATGACTGGGCCAGACCATCTTCAAAATGGCAGGTCTTGTGGGGTGTTCCCAGGATGCAGTGGTAAGAATCTACCAAATATGTCCAAAGAAGGTAAGCTTGTGACAGAGTCATAGGCATCCAAGGCTCACTGTTGCACATGAGGACCGAAGGCAAGACCAACCTGGTCTGATCTGACCACTGTAGCACAAATTGCTGAAAATCTTAATGCCAAAAGGAGTGGGAGAGAAAGGTGTCAGAACACACAATGCATTGCAGCTTGTGTATCAACAAACCAGTCAGAGTGGTCATGTTGACCCCTGTCTGCCGCCGAAAGCACCTACAATGGTACATGTGAGCATTAGAACTGGACCATGGAGCAATGGAAGAAGATTACCTGGTCTGATGAATCATGTTTTCTTTCAGATCATGTGGATGGCCGTGTATGTGTGCATTGTTTACCTGTGGAAGAGATGGCAGCAGAATGCTCCAGTAAGATGCTCGTGCTGGCAAACCTTTGGTCTTGGAATTCATGTGGATGTTACTTTGACATGTAATACCTACCTAAAGGTTTTTGTAGACCACATATACCCTCTTCATGGCAACAATGTTTCTTGATGGAAGTGGCGTCTTTCAGCAGAATACTGTCCCATGCTACCCTGCAAAAATTGTTCCTGAATGGTTTGAGGAACATGACATAGAGTTCAAGGTGTTGATTTGGCCTTCAAATTCCCCAGATCTCAATATGACTGAGAATGTGGGGATGTGTTGGAAAAACAAGTTTAATCCATGGAGGCCCCACCTTGCAACTAACGGGACTAACGTCTTGGTGACAGATACCACAGGACACCTTCAGAGGTCTTGTGCAGCCCATGACTCCACAGGTCAGAGCTGTTTTGGTGGCACACGGGGGACCTACACAATAGCAGGCAGGTGGTCTCAATGTTGTGGCTTATTGCAGTTTGTCAGAAGGGCTGAAAAAGCAGTGCAAACTTAACAAGTAACAGAGAACACGGTCTTGGGTAGAATAAAAGTTTTTTTTTTAGCAGGGCAAAATTGTGTTTTCCATGTGGTGTGGATTTTTATCGTTTGCCTGTGACTTTGCTCTTGTCTTGGGAGGAGGGGAGCATTGCGAGAGTACTGACCAGGCCTGAGCACTTAACTTAAACAGAGATATTCAAGTTATAATGCTCATCAGAACTTATTGAGACAACAAAAACTGCTTGAGAAATGTAAAATTGGATGCAAGTTATAAGAATGTTTTCTGTGAATTAATTCTAATTATTTTAGAAATGAGTGCCTTAAGAAAAATGCTCATTATGATTCTCCACATCTGTCCTTTGTTGTAAAATATTGATAATCCCCCTCTGTGTATCGACTAAGCCTACGCTCCATAGAGTTAAATAACTTCAATTTACTGCATGTAGGCAGCCTCAGTTACTACAAATGAGCATTAAAATTATCCCTAACATTTACTAACACTAATCCTAATGTCGTAATAAAAAAAAAACTTGGTAACACTGGTAAATTAGATAAAAAAACAACTTTTCCAAGGGGCTGCTCTGATATACTTTAAAAAAAAAACAACAAAATATATTTAAGCTATAGCATCCTCTGCTCATGTAATCTTTTTCACATTCATGGTGGGCTGCCGCTTATCTCAGAAGCACAGGGCACAAGGTAGGAAACATCTGACGTATAAACCCTAATTCACACTTGGGCCAGTTTAGAAATTTCCAGGTAACCTAATAACCAGGACTTTGGAGAAGTGGGAGGAAAATGGAATTCTCTTAGGAAGACCCATTGAGACACGGAAAAATGTTGAATCTCCATATGGACAACAACTGGACGTGTGATTCAAACCAAAAATGTAGGATCTGTTAAGCAGCAGTGCTAAATACAACACTGTCATACTATAGATAGATAGATAGATAGATATGAAAGGCACTATAAAATAGATAGATAGATAGATAGATAGATAGATAGATAGATAGATAGATAGATAGATAGATAGATAGATAGATAGATAGATCATATCTGTTATATATCAAAATAATAGAAATGATGCCGTTCTTTGCAGCATGCCAAGTCAGATGTTTTCATTCTTTTTAAATCTTTCTTCGTTTTTAGTCATTCTTGTGTGTTTTCAGACCATAGTGTTTGTGTATAAATATGTATTTATTTATCTATTTGTTCATTTAAAGAGCTGTTGAAAACCAAATTTCCCCCTGGGGACAAATAGTTCTATCTATCTATATAGTGCCTTGTATATCTATCTATCTATCTATCTATCTATCTATCTATCTATCTATCTATCTACAGTTAGGTCCATAAATATTTGGACAGAGACAACTTTTTTCTAATTTTGGTTCTGTACATTACCGCAATGAATTTTAAATGAAACAACTCAGATGCAGTTGAAGTGCAAACTTTCAGCTTTAATTCAGTGGGTTGTACAAAAAGATTGCATAAAAATGTGAGGCAACTAAAGTATTTTTTAACACAATCCCTTTATTTCAGGGGCTCCAAAGTAATTGGAGAAATTAAATAACTGGAAATAAAATGTTTCTAATACTTGGTTGAAAACCCTTTGCTGGCAATGCCAGCCTGAAGTCCTGAACTCATGGACATCACCAGATGCTGGGTTTCCTCCTTTTTAATGCTCTGCCAGGCCTTTACTGCAACGGCTTTACTTTCAGTTGCTGTTTGTTTGTGGGCCTTTCTGTCTGAAGTTTAGTCTTCAACAAGTGAAATGCCTGCTCAGTTGGGTTAAGATCAGGTGACTGACTTGGCCATTCAAGGATTTTCCACTTCTTTGCTTTAATAAACTCCTGGGTTACTTTGGCTGTATGTTTTGGGTCATTGTCCATCTGTATCATGAAACGCCTGCCGCCCAATCAATTTGACGTCATTTAGCTGGATTTGAGCAGACAGTATGTCTCTGAACACCTCAGAATTCATTCGACTGCTTCTGTCCTGTGTCACATCATCAATAAACATGAGTGTCCTAGTGCCACTGGCAGCCATGCACGCCCAAGCCATCACACTGCCTAACTCTACCGTGTTTTACAGATGATGTGGTATGCTTTGGATAATGAGCTGTTCCACGCCTTCTCCATACTTTTTTCATCCCATCATTCTGGTAGAGGTTGATCTTGGTTTCATCTGTCCAAAGAATGTTTTTCCACAACTGTGCTGGCTTTTTCAGATGTTCTTTAGCAAAGTCCAATCTAGCCTTTCAATTCTTGAGGCTTATGAGTTGCTTGCACCTTGCAGTGCACCCTCTGTATTTACTTTCATGCAGTCTTGTCTTTATGGTAGACTTGGATATTGATACGCCGACCCCCTGGAGAGTGTTGTTCACTTGGTTGGCTGTTGGCATACCGCATCATCTGTAAAACACGGTGGAGGCAGTGTGATGGCTTGGGCGTGCATGGCTGCCAGTGGCACTGGGACACTCGTGTTTATTGGTGAGGTGACACAGGACAGAAGCAGCCGAATGAATTCTGAGGTGTTCAGAGACATGCTGTCTGCTCAAATCCAGCTAAATGACGTCAAATTGATTGGGCGGCAGGCGTTTCATGATACAGATGGACAATGACCCAAAACATACAACCAAAGCAACCCAGGAGTTTATTAAAGCAAAGAAGTGGAAAATCCTTGAATGGCCAAGTCAGTCACCTGATCTTAACCCAATTGAGCAGGCATTTCACTTGTTGAAGACTAAACTTCAGACAGAAAGGCCCACAAACAAACAGCAACTGAAAGTAAAGCCGCTGCAGTAAAGGCCTGGCAGAGCATTAAAAAGGAGGAAACCCAGCATCTGGTGATGTCCAGGAGTTCAAGACTTCAGGCTGTCATTGCCAGCAAAGGGTATTCAATCAAGTATTAGAAATTAACATTTTATTTCCAGATATTTAATTTGTCCAATTACTTTTGAGCCCCTGAAATAAAGGGATTGTGTTAAAAAATACTTTAGTTACCTCCCATTTTTATGCAATCTTTTTGTTCCACCTACTGAATTAAAGCTGAAAGTCTGCACTGCAACTGCATCTGAGTTGTTTCATTTAAAATTCATTGTGGTAATGTACAGAACTAAAATTAGAAAAAAGTTGTCTCTGTCCAAATATTTATGGACCTAACTCTATCTATCTATCTATCTATCTATCTATCTATCTATCTATCTATCTATCTACTCTATCTATGTATAAAGCGTAAAATGTTTCATACAAGGCAGCTGGGCTTTAAACCACACAAGTGCAAGTTCAGTGTAACTGCTCCATTTATTAAACATGATATACAGCGCCTTCAGAAAGTATTCAGACCCCTTCACTTTTTTCACATTTTTTCATGTTGCTGCCTTGTGCTAAAATTTTTTCATTCATTTGTTTCCTTATGAAGCAACATTCAATAACCCAGGATGACTAAGCGAAAACAGGATACGTGAAATTTTTGCAAATTTATTAAAAATGAAAAGCTGAATATTACATTGATACAAGTATTCAGATGCTTCACTATGATATTTGAGATTTGGTTCAGGTACATCCTATTCTATAGCTCATTGTTGAGATGTTTCTACACCTTGTTTGGAGTCTACCAATTGATTGCACATGATTAGGAAAGGCACACACACGTGTCTATAGAAGGTCTTACAGCTGAACGAAACCAGGCCTTGAGGCTGAAGGAATTGATTGTAGAACTTAGAAACAAGATTGTGTTGAGAAACAGATCTGGGGCAGGCTGCAAAAACATTTCTGCAGGATTGAAGGTTTCCATGAGCAAGGTGCCCTTCATATTTCTTAAATGGAAGAAGTTTGGAGCAACCACGACTCCTCCTAGAACTGGCTGCCTGACCAAATCGAGCAATTGGAGGAGAAGGGCCATGATAAGAGAGATGACCAAGAACCCGATGGTTACTCTGGCTGAGCTCCAGAGACGTTGTTTGGAGGTGGGGAAATCTTTCAGAAAGGTGAGGACTCCCACACCCGTCCACTAATCTGAGCTTTATCTGAGCAGACCATGCATAAAAGACGATTGGATTTGGCAAAGGTTCACCTCAAGGACTGTCAGAATGTGAGAAACAAGTGGTTTGATAAAACCAAGATTGTACTGTTTGGCCTCAATTCTAAGCAGCACGTAAAGAAGTAAGTAGGCACTGCTCATCATCTGTGTAATACCAGTCCAATGGTGAGGCGTTATGATTGCAGCATCATGCAATTGGGGTTGTTTTGCAGTGGCAGGGACTGGAAAGTGTTAAGGGAAAGCAGAATGGAGCAAAGCAGAAAGTTATCTTTAGTGAAAACCTGCTCCAGAGCTCTCTGGACCTTAGACTGGGCTGAAGGTTTTCCTTTCAACTGGACAATAACCGTAAGCACAAAGCAAAGATGACACAAGAGTGGCTCAGGGATAACACTGTGACTGTTCATGAGTGATCCCAATTGAACATCTCTGCGGAGACCAGAATATTGCTGTCCACCAGCTAGCTCTGACCATCTAGCTGTGTGAAGAGGATTACTTTTATTCTCTTTTTTTGTGCTGTATTTACCCCATTTCCTGACACCTACTGCACACCCAACTACCTAGAAGGAGTCTCTCTCTGAATTGCCCTTCCTAAGATTTCTTCCACTTTGTTCCTACAAGTTTTTTTTTTAGGATTTCTTTTCTTTTCTTCTTAAAGATTCAAGCTCAGAGGCTGTCAAAAAATGGCGCCTGTTAAAGCCCATTGAGACATTCCTTGGGTAATTTTGGGCTATACAGGAGATAAAATGTTTTGTCTCCATCTACCCTTGACACAGCTTGAGTGGATCTGTATGGAAAAATGGCAGAAAATCCCCAAATCCAGTTGTGTACATTTTGTTGCGTCAAAACCCAAGGAGATTCTAGGCTGGCATCTCTGCCACAGGGGCTTTAATGAAGTACCGAGTAAAAAGTCTGAATACTTGTGTTACAATGTTACATAATAAATTTATAAAACAATTCTAAAATCCTGTTTTCATTTTGTCATTCTGGGGTTTTGAGCGTTGCCTGATGAGGGGAAAGAATGAATTTAAACGATTTTCACACAAGGCTGCAATATAATAAAATATCTGTAAAAGTGATGGGGTCTGAATACTTTGTGAAGTTGCTGGAGGTGAAGCCTGATCTTGTACTGTACGGCCACTTGGGTGAAGGCATCTGCCAAACATTTAACAATATAAACTTCAGTCTGATGACCACTGTAGTTCTAAAGTGTATCATGCCAGCCAAAGTCCTTCCGTGTCTGAAAATTAATTGACGTCAAATTAAAAATGATCAAAAATAGTAAGGAAATAATTGCAAATGGATAACTAGCTATTTATTATTTAATCGATAATCCCACTTTGCGTTTTATATATTTTACAAACGTTTTCAAGATTTGAATTGAGATCTCTCATGTGCAATAAAACTTCGGTAGGTACAATAAGAAAACTGAATGACAATTACAAAGCAATCCACTAACAGTTTTTCTCATTCCTCATAGTTATAAATTAGCAATGACAACTGAGGGTCTCCACGGCTATGCGTAGCATAAAGAAAACAATATTTGAGAATATTTTCTAAAATCGATTGTAGCTTGAGCCGCACACACTCTCAGGTTAGAACACTACAAACTGTGACTGCCAGACCTAAAGTGAAGTACACGGATGTAGGAGACAAGAGGCAATTGAGACTTCAAAAAGTAACCGTAAATGAACCACAAAAACGGTTAAGCTCAATTTCCCCTTTGCTTGTAATCATTTTGTGCGATCTGCATTAATGTTTCAGAGTCGCAAAGTGTTAATGAATCCTGAATAGTGACGTCTGCTCGCCCGTTTGAGACGCTGATTAATTTGATGTATTTGGTAAACACAGAGTCGGGGCTGAGGTCAGAGAGCAGCTTTTCACACTATGTTGTGTGTATATTTGACTGATTCAGTTAAGTAAGCAAATGTACAAGTCGGAAGAGAAGTGAAATATAAGCTCTCGGGGTATGGTTAGGCAAGGAGGTCAAAGGTTAGCCGTCCCTGTCACCTTTAATGAGGGCAGGGAAACCGTCCACCTTAGAAAGTTTACTCTTAGGCTTGCAACTTGGCCTGAACATTCTTGTAGCTCAGACCCATTACAGCCATCTGGTAGTGAAAGGCCGAAAAGCTCTGTTAATTCTTTAATAAAATGCTCACTCAGCTGCCAGTAATTTAGGCTGGAGCCTCTTTATTTATTAACATTTCGGTATGTCATATTCATTGTGAATCGGGGCATTCATTGGTGTGTTAAGATGGAGACATTTGGTTTTGATTATTGGATACATTATAAGCTCAGCGCCAGCTTGCCAGGAAAAAGGGCTTATTTGCAGCTGTATAACAATGCACCCATCTTGGATGATCCACAGTTTTTAAGCACAACTGTTTGACTTGGGGGCAGATGGGTTTCTTTTATTATTCCTTTGCATGAAAGTCCTCCCGATCCTCACGGGATGGCATTCTTAGTGTTAACTGGTGGTGGTAATGATAGTGGTAAAGTGATAGTGCAGATGTGAAGACTGGATAACGAAATGTCTTTTAGTGTTTGCTTTTGAAAATAGTCCATCCATTAATTTTTCTGGACTTTTCTAGTACGCATTCTTAGGAATATCGGGCACAAAGACAGGAAACTAGTCTGGATAAGAGGCCAATCCTTTGTAGGTATAACCAATTCACCTTACACATGATGGCCCCCCCCCCAAAAAAAAACACTTAGCACAGGGAGAAGAAGGTTTGGCTCTGCTGGGAACTGAAATGGAGGGCTTAGGAACTACAAAGCAGTAGCACAGACCGCTAAGTCACCATGTTAGCCTCCCTACTATTCAAATGAAAATGTGACTTTCATTTGAAAAGATCTTTCACGATTCAATTATTTCTTACTTTAAAAGTTAATTTGATGGTTTACAGTTAAAGTCATCTTGTGGTTGCAAAAGTACCGCCATAGTTGTGTAAAAAGCAAACAACATACAAGGCCCTCCATAATATTTGGGGCAAAGACACGTTTTCTTTGATTCACTCCTGTGCTCTACATTTTAAAATTACAAATCAAACAATTCAGACGTGATTAAAGGGCACATTGCAGACTTCCATTTAGGGGGATTTGCATACATTTGACAATGACAGCATTTTTGGGACACCATAGTGTTTGGGACACAGCAATGTCATATTTAGTACTTTGTTGCATTTCCCTTGTATGCAATGACTGCTTGAAGTCTCTAACTCACAGATATCATCAGGTGCTGAGGATCTTTTCTGGTGATGCTCTGCCAAGCCTCCAATACATCCATCTTCAGCTACTGCTTGTTTCGGGGGCTTCTTTTTTCTCAAGTGTGTTTCGTTGCTTCATAAGATACCTCAGACACCTCAGCTTGCTTCTACCATTTGGAGTCTATAGTTGCCATTGTTCACAAAGAGCTGTTCCAATACAAGTCAAACGGAGTCATATTTTATCCCAGATTTAATGGAGGGCACTGTATATAGCATAATATAATATATATATATATATATATATATATATATATACAGTATATATATATATATATATATATATACTTTATATATACTTCTTTATATATACTTTATATATATTAATATATATGATATATATGTACATATACAGTTATATTATATTATATATAAAACGTCTATGCGTGGAAGTGTGTGTGTCTGTCTGTCCGGCCCGGAAGTGAGAGTTGGACTTGGGGTAAGGGCTTCACCTCTGAGGATACACAAGCGAGGCCAGCATGTCTGCAAAACGAAATCTCCGAAGAAAGAGTCACTTGTTTAGCCGCTAATACAGAATCGAGGCTGGCACATTGGCAAAATGGTAACTCTTTTACTTTTCCTCCCACCTCTAATACACAAATGAGGTGAGCACAACGGCAAAACGAAACCTCCGCAGAAAGACATAGTCGCTTAGCCGCTAATGCATAAGCGATGTGAGCACGTTGGCAAAACGAATCCTCCTAGGAGAGAGATTCCCAGAGTAGTTCCTTTCAATTACCTGATATCTCTACATTTCAATTTTTCTGACAATTTCAATAGTTTCTAGGACCCTAGGCTTTTTACAGTATACACAGTATCTCACAAAAGTGAGTACACCGCTCACATTTTTGTAAATATTTTATTCTATTTTTTAATGGGACAACACTGAAGATATGTCACTTTGGAACAATGTAATGTAGTCAGTGTACAGCTTGTATAACAGTGTAAATGTGCTGTCCCCTCAAAATAACTCAACACACAGCCATTAATGTCTAAACTGCTGGCAACAAACGTGAGTACACCCCTAAGTGAAAAATGTCCAAATTGTGCCCAAATTGTGTTATACCTTGCCTGGACTGAAGGACACCATTCTGGGTGGAGCAGTGAGATGGATGGACATCCCAGCCAGGATGAGTGCTACTCCCTGCCTACAACAGAAGGACAATGGGAAATGGCTTCTTGTGGGCAAAGAGTCCCTCAGTGAATTGGTGGCAGTGCTCCACTGGTTTGCCTCTAGTCTGGGTTCCTGCAGAGGTTCTTGGCAGCTGTAGACCAGGAGGGCAGCACTTTTGGGTGCCCTAGTAGCTGCCCAGGGCTGTCTTAATGTATGGGATAATTGGGCACAGGCCTGGGGCCCCTGGAGCATAGGGGCCAGTGATGTTTCTAATGCCCATGCAGGGCTTGCCTAGGAAGAATGGAAAGAGAGAAAAAGGTAGCATCATTTTGTATTGTGCTGTACTGGACAGATTGAAAGAACCATGCTAAGATAACTTTATCTGAACCCTGGACTATGTTGCATCAGTTGCGTCTGGGGTTTGTGGCTCTGATACACCACTCCAAGTGACCACTATATAAATATATCTGTATATATTTCTGTTTGTGTGTTTCATAAGCACAGGTTTGCTTTCTGAGACATAGATTTGGCCCTCAGGTACTTCTCACCATACTTTGGGTTTTTAACATGTAAATTTGACCTTACTGCTCTAGGGGCTAAGAAGTTATCTTGCAGTCAGGCAATGGGTGTGCAATGCTGCCGTGTGATCTGTTGACAGAGACACAGTGCTATGGAGGCTGTGATGGTGGTGCGCTGCAGCTGCAGATTCCTCTCATCCCATCAAGTTACCCCTTTTCATTTCAAAAATCCTACAGTTCCCTGTGAGTCCATTTAGTAGCCAGACATCTCCAGTCAAGCAGCTTGTCTCACAGGCAACGGCACGTCACTTGCTCAGATGAGTGTAAAGTAAAATTTTCAGCGGCGTTTTGGATTGAATCTCTTTCAATACAGCTAGTGTGTGTGTGTGTGTGTGTGTGTGTGTGTGTTTGTGTATATACAGTATAATTGTGAGAGAGCAAGAAAGAGATATGTGCACAATATGTCTTAAAAAATGTTTGCACTTTTAACAATATACAGTTTATTTTTTTATTGTTCAGAGGAGGTATCCATGACATATTTGAATGGATACTTATTTTAATATCCTTTTTCATGATGATGATCAGTATTTCCATTCTCACACTATTCACACCATCAAATTATATAAATTGCATTGTTGCACACATTTCTTTAGTTGCTTGCCCCGTTCTCTGAGTGCTGTATGTTTATATGGTACTGTACTTTTTCAGGTGAGACCACAGATAAAAGTCAAGTTTATAGTATTTTAGACATTCTGTATCTTACGGAAGCCGAGACGTGCAGTATCGTTATTTTTTTAAATTGTCTCCTCGAGTTAACAGACTCACTTTATTGAGATCTCGAGAAAACGAACTTTGTTTTCTCGAGATAACGGAATAATTTTATCGCGATCTCGAGAAAACGAAACCTAACCTTTGCTCCTGGCATCAGGCACGCTTAGATTGCAACTCCTATACAGCTGAAGCCTTGCTAACTGTCTTCTTAAATGATGGACACTACCGTTATTATTTTCTAAACTGAGGCATAAACATATTCCAGCCTGCGTCAGCCCTTGATTGAACAAAAATGTGACGCGCTAATCAATGCAGCTCTGCTCTTCTGCCATTTCAAACAGGACGTGGCTTCAATAAGCTAAACATTAAACGTTAGATACAATTATTTCATAATTTCGAGAAAACAAGATCGTTTGTTTTCTCGAGATCTCGATAAAATGAGTCCGTTATCTCCAGGAAACAATTTTAAAAAATAACGATTTTGCACGCCCTCTCTCAGTTTCCATAGTATCTAATGCACACTTAGCAAAAAAACGATCCATCTTTTATTGTTGACATCCCTTAATTCAGTTGAGGTTTTTGGGTGCAGCTGGAGCCAATCCTGACAGCATCAGCCATAAAGCACAAACCATCCTCTGAAGGGATGCAAGTGAATCACAGGGCACAGTCCCGCACATCTCCTTATTCACTGAAATATAATTGACTGGTCCCGCACATAGGAAGTGCATTTAGTGTTGGATTGCTGACATGTTAGAGCAAATGTTCTGTATCATTTTCTTTCCACTACCTTTTCATCTCCCATCAATATTTAAAGTGTGTTTATAAATTGATTTTTGAAACAACACAATTCAAAGTTTACTTGTTTGTCAACAAAAGGGAGTGTAATATGAATAAACACAAGAGATTATTAACTGTTGGGGCGCCCGAAATTGATCCACATGTAATTGAAGTAAGTTAGAATAAAAACACACTGTAAAAGTGGTGTCTTTTGTAGAAGCCTAAAAAAATTATACATCAATTAAAAAATATATTCTTTGTTAAAAATACATGTATTATTTGTTTGTCTGAAATGTACCACTAGCTACTGAAATTGTCAGAATTGTAATTACATGCACTGGTGAGGCCTCATCTGGAGTCCTGTGTGCAGTTGTGGTCTCCAGGATACAAAAAGGACATAACAGTGCTAAAAAAGGTCCAGAGAAGAGCGACTAGGCTGATTCAGGGCTACAGGGGATGAGTTATGAGGAAAGATTAAAAGAGCTGAGCCTTTACAGTTTAAGAAACTATTAAGAGGTGACACGATTTTAGTGTTTAAAATCATGAAGGGAATTAGTCCAGTGGGTTGAGACTGTGACTTTAAAATAAGTTCATCAAGAACACGGGGACACAGTTGGAAACTTGTTAAGGGTCAAATTTTGCACAAACATTAGGAAGTTTTTCTTTACGCAAACAACAATAGACACTTGAGATAAGCTACCAAGTAGTGTGGTAGACTGTAAGACTTTAAGGACCTTCAAAACTCGACTTGATGTAATTTTAGAAGAATTAAGTGGACAGGAACTGTGAGCTTTGTTGGGCTGAATGGCCTGTTCTCAATTAAATTGTTCTAATGTTCTAATACCATGATGTGGGTTTTTGACCATACTGCCTACTCCTAGCTATTGTTTCAGCTTAAGCTAAAATGATGACATCTGATGCTCATGGAGGCCATAATAGTTGACTTTTCAGTATCCACCCAACTATCCATTTTCTGGTTTTGCAGGGCACTTGTGCCAATTCCAGCGCAAGCTGGTAACCAGAAGCGACCTGCCCAGGGGATTTGTTGCTGCCTTATGCCCTGTGTTGGCTGGGATTGGCTCCAGCAGACCCCACGTGACACGGTGTTAAGATATAGCGGGTTGGAGAATGACTGACTGACTGACTGGTAACCAGCCCTGGATGGGGGACCCATCTGTTATGAGTCACTATCATAGACACACTCATTCATACCAGGCAATTTAGAACATTAGAAAAATCTAGACAAGGACAGGCCCTTTAGCCCAACAAAGCTTCCCAGTCCTATCCACTTAATTGTTTTACTTAATTCTTTTTTTTACAATGGCCTGTTAACTTGATCTGAACTCCGATGGGCAGAAATGGCAGAACTATGCCAGTTCTACATAAGCAATACTATTACAGGGATTTGAACTCATAATTCTGAGGTTTAGAGCCAGCACAACTGTTACACTACCGTGTCCCAACAGCATTTCTTTGAATTTTAACAGCTCACCCCATGGCTCAAATTGGCTGTCCGTCTAATATGACACCAACAGTGTAAAATGCATGGCTGTACAGTAATCCCTCCTCGATCGCGGGGGTTGTGTTCCATACTCCCCCGCGATAGGTGAAAATCCGCGAAGTAGAAACCATATGTTTCTATGGTTATTTTTATATATTTTAAGCCCTTATAAACTCTCCCACACTGTTTATAAATATTCCCCGCAGAGTTATACAGCATAATCCCTTTGTCTTCTCTTAGATATTAGGTAAGATTCATTGAAATTATGTATATAAACACACTGTTTATATACAGTAAAACCTAAATATTATTTTAAAGATATTGAGTGTCTCCGATATCACATGTTACAGCCATTACGATAGACAGGCCACCAGCAATAAATACGTACAATGCAAGAAAAATAGTATACAGTAAATGTGTGTACAGTGACACTAAACGTATGTTCATGTACTAAGTACTGTAAGAAGAAAATTAATTATGGTTACTCACCAACAATGACACGATGACTTGTCCGATAACGATGAGTTTAGTTTTACTGCACAACAAAGGAGAGCGTTACAGCCCTTAAAGGAGCCACTTCAGGCGATTGTATAGCACTGCCGTTGTTCTTCTTCTGGCAGTCTTCAATCAAATCCCTAATGCAGATTCCATCCAGACTACTGCCTTATTACATCCACTTACAACTCGTTTTGCACCCTGGTTAAAAGGACACTGTGGCTGTAGATCTTATATTCCTTTCCTACTTTTTAAATAAAAAGAATCGTAGCCTTCAACAAATCCAAAGCGTTTACCTTTTCGCAATCGTTAACATCTTCCGTTTGCGCTTGGGCACGGCCCCTGAAGCAGTAGCAGATCGTTTTGGAGCCATAATGAAGGGCTTGACTATGCACAAAGATAAACACAAAAGAGCACAACTCTTTACACAGCGAAACACGTTGATGCTGAATGAGCGAGACGAGACTTCCTGGTTAACACTGCATTCAGCAAGCAGGAACTTAACTGCGTGCTCTGATTGGTTAGCTTCTCAGTCATCTGCCAATAGCGTCCCTTGTATGAAATCAACTGGGCAAACCAACCGAGGAAGCATGTACAGGAAGTAAAAAGACACATTGTCCACAGAACCCGCGAAGCAGCGAAAAATTCGCGTTATATATTTAGTTATGCTTTCATATAAAATCCGCGATAGAGCAAAACCGCGAAAGTCAAAGCGCGATATAGCGAGGGATTACTGTATATAATAAAGATGAGTGTCAGGGAGTATGCACAAAGGACCATACAAGTACTTTAGGGTTTGATGTGCCCGAAGACTGGACTTCTTTGGTACTGTGTCTCTTTGGGGAATCCTTGGGTACCGCAGTTTTGATTTTGTGTTAAACAAGCGGTTGCTCACAGAGTCCCAAATGAGGCACATTGCCTGCATTGAATCAGTTACAGCACTACGGCCATGTGGCACGATTCCCCAAGGTTGATCTGGCTCTCAGGATCTCAGGGCACATAACACCTGGCTGCGGCAGATAGATGGTTATTTCCAAAGGGTGGGACTGGACCGCCTTTCTGCCTGGAGGGCTGCCAACTGGGATCCCAAGATGTTTGGTCGTGTTGTGGGTACGGCAATGTGCTGTGCCAGTGCATGCTCCCCAACCTAACCTGACCTGTGCCTGAATTCTGTGACTGCCTAATTAAAATGTGTGGTAAATTCTGTGTTTCCAGGGCATCTTACTAAATTGAAAGTAATTAATATCTAAATGGTAGCATGAAAGTATTTTAAGAGTTAACTTGCAGTGACTCGATGGTTTGGAGAGCTGATGTTGTTTCTGGATCATCAGATACTAGGGATTAACATTTTTATCTTCACATGACTTTATGAAGCATACAAGGCAAGCACTGAGCCCATAATCCCACTCACTGAATGATGGGTGTTGCATTGTGCAAATGGTGTACAAGGAGCATAAAGATCTTAGTTAATATACTTAAATCATTTTATGCCCACCTCTTTTTCAAAACACATGCCTATTAGCTCAATTAAAGTGGAACCTGCTGCATCCTGCATTGGGATTCCAATCTAAACTTGAACGGCTTGTAGGATCTCTCCAGTTTCAGAGCAATCCAGCGTTCCCCAAGGAAAGCCATGTTGCTTGTCAAAACAGAGTCGTGACCCCTCTCCTGATCCAACACACAGCCATTCGATCACAGAATGACTGTCCTAGGCAAACAAGCAGATGCTTGCCAACTGTCCTGTCAAACTCCTTGACCCTCTTATTCTAAAAATGCACCCATCTGGTACAAACAAGTCTCAGGGGGCTGGAAAGAGAAGGAAAGCAGAGAGAGTTTTTGATCACTGTAAAGCAAATCACCCAGTGTGTCCGCTTAATTAAATGACCAAAGGTATTATTATCCTTCTATAAATGGACTTCAGAAATGTCTGAAATTAAAAACAAAAGTGATTGAGTAATTACTTGAGTATCATAATTGTTACTAAGAAACATTTTTTGAAGTGGGTGGGGGGGTAAAGAATCTTTGTTATGATGGGGTCAGCATAAGAATCAAGTTTCAACTTTATTGTCTTCTGTATACGAAATGAGACACAAAAATACCCGGATTGGAAAAAAAATATATTTATTGATGAATTACAGCGTTGTAAACATTGTCCCCTTCTTTATACTCCCCCTCCTGATCTCTACACCGCTCCATATGTATCTTCCATTGATTGAAACAATGCTGGAAGTCCCTTTGCTTGAGGCTCTTCAACAGACTTTGCCATTTCTGCCTTCACTTCATCCATTGAAGAAAAATGTGTTCCCTTCAGGTCACTTTGGATTTTTGGGAAGAAGTAAAAATCACAGGGAGCTAAACTGGGCGAATAAGGAGGATGATCGAGGACAGGAATGGTTTTGTCAGTCAGAAACTGCTTTACGGATAAAGCATTGTGGGCAGGAGTGTTGTCTTGGTGAAGAACCCACCCCCTTCTCGACCAGGACGTTTCATTGTCCTTCTTTGAAATGTTTGTGCCACTCGAAAACTTGTGTGCAACACAAACTGTTATCACCCTACACTGTTTTTATCATTTCATAAGTTTCTGTGGCCGTTTTGTTCAATTTCGCGAAAAATTTGATGTTGATTTGCTGTTCGATTTTTTTGCTCGGCATTATAGCGGCAACTCGTGTAGCGATTGTTGTGCAAGTACTGACTAGGCTATTCACAGGATACACCTAACCGGTCGGCGGTTTGAGAGGGCGTGTAGAAGGGGATATAGTTCTATGATTCATGTTCGGTTAACCTCCAGACGGTTTTCCAGGAAAAACCTGAGCCCAGTCCGGTTATTGTTGTTTTTCACCTTGTACACTACATTGAGATTCTTACTGACATGCGACACTTTAGCACTCTTTGGCCCCATGACTGTTACATGATATTCTACTTCCATGAGGTGGACACCTAAAAGTGTGAGGTTTGTTATATTTAGGCAAACAGTAATGTTCCTTTCCTGGCCCAGGTGCCTTCTCTCTGTGTTTGCCTTGTAAATGCTCTCTCTTTGCCCTGTGGTGGACTGGTGCCCTGCCCGGGGTTTGATTCCTGCCTTGCGCCCTGTGTTGGCTGGGATTGGCTCCAGCAGACCCCCGTGACCCTGTAGTTAGGATATAGCGGGTTGGATAATGGATGGATAGATGTTCTCTCTTTGTTCATGTGGGTTTTCTCCTATAGTCCATAGACATTTTGCTTATCTTATTACCCGCTGTATTGATTTGCCATGTATGCCTGATTAAGTCCACTCTAAGACTGGTGTTTTCTTCAAGTTTAGTTGTGTCCTCGTGCCTTTGACTTTCTGCCACACTGTATTTGAAAAACTGGGATGAGAGAAGGAATGGATACTTCTCAGTTGTTACCTCTGTGACCCTCTATCATTTCTGGTCTTGTGAAATGTTTTGTAATTGGTAAATGAGAAGTCAAACAAAACAACACCTTTTACTGGCTAACTAAAAAATATTATAATATGCAAGCTTTTGTGGCAAATCATCCCCTTCTTTAGGCAAGGCTAGTAAAATAAAATGTACCAGAGTAGGTCTTATAAGTTGGTTTGAAGCATCCAGGCACAGATGAGATCTGTGGAACCCTAAAGATAGTCAGCGGCACAACAGACTTTGTGATTTAAGATGATATAAAATTAGATGGGGTCGATTTACGTTTTCTTATCTTGGTGATCTGCTTGACTCTTCTGTTGGGGCAGATTTTGTAGTGTCTACCCAACTGAGGTACAGTTAGCAATAATTCCAAGAAGTACTGCCATTACTAAAGTCCAAGGTGACTTCGCTAAAAATGATAGGGAAAATGTATTCCGCTTGTGTGTGTGCCAGTATGCTCTACGGTAGTGCGGCCTGGGTGTTAAAATCTGAACAACCTGAGGTTGTACCGAGAATTGAGATGTGTACGATAAGATGGATCTGTGATATGCCACTGAAAGATAGATTGAAGTATGAAGAACCGTGTACCAGAATTAATGTTGAGCCTATAAGTGTCACTTTGGAGAAGCGCCATCTTAGTTGGTATGAGCATGTGATGACGACCACAATACAATGCAACTTATTTTTTGTATAGCTCTCTTCACTGAGTGCAGGCAAAGAGTGCTGTGAACAATTCTCAGTTAAAATACAAGTATAGATTATACTAATTAAAAAATACAGAACTGGTACATTTAAATTCAAATTTGTTAAAATGCACAAAGAACAAGGTAGAAGCTGGTTAAACACAAATGAAAATCAACAATATCTGTCCATGAATTAACTGATGAATTGTAAAAGAGAAAGTAAAAAAAAAAACAATAGGGACGTGCCTGGAAACCTCAACCAACTGGCCGCCTACCCCCTCCTGGGTTTTCTATAGTGGAGCCTGTACTGGCCATGCAGTCTGATGACAGGATCTTTCCATCCAAAATTCCAACACCCCTTTATCTGTGATGACTTTTCCAGGGAAACAGCCTGGCAGTAAGCAGTGGCACCAAATGCCACATCCAGATACCAAGAAAAGACACAGAACAGAGGTGGGTTAGTAACAAACTAACAAACAGAAATGCAGTATGCACAGCTAATCAGCAGCTCTAGTCAGGGTATGCTAAACTAAAGAAGTAAGACCGGTGAAGCAAAGTCTGGAGGTGGATGTTAAGAAACATTGGAGTGAAAAATTATATGAGGAAAATGCAGCTTACAGGTGCTGATACACATGATAGTAGTCGAAGGAGAAGAGAAATCTGGGGTGAAATGGCCAATCTGGGTTACCCTGGAAGCTAGCAATGAACTGAGGTTGAGAGGCATGATGAGAGTTTGCCACTGATAATAATAATAATAATAATAATAATAATAATAATAATAATAATATGTTTTATTTATACAGCACCTTTCCCATGCTCAAGGCTTTTATTTAAACAGCAGAGTATACGTAGCACTGGGTACAAATATCTCTGTATAGAACACTAAACAGATGAATACAAGAGATACAAACCATTAAGTAGAATAAAAGACAATAAACCAGAGTAAAATATGTTGATATGATAGATCGGCGATATGTAATTCACATGTGCAACAGGAACGGCACCTCCACTGCGTGTGGAGTCTGCGCATCACATCACGACACCCTGAAGGGGAGCTGATTATGTATGGGAATGCCAATAGTTCATTTACAGTTTTATTAATTAGAAATCTTATAATTAGGTATATTTTTATTTTTATTCCACATTTGGAAATGCCCACAATTAAATCGGCTTATTTCTAAACAAACGTTTATACTCCAAAACTGAATAGGCATAGACAGCGGCGGACGTGGTTGTGAACAGCATATGCACACCCTGCTCCGTTTAAAGTAGAAAAGTGTTTTTGGGCTTCGCTGTGCTGATGCAGAATTGTTCCACACATGTGCTCTGGCACACAGCTTCCAGGTGTTTTATTGTCTGCCACATTGTTTCTTCAACTATGGTCATGTGATGTGTGAACTTTGGTCACACTGAGTCGTGAATAAAAAGGTCACAAACGGTTAGCACGGATGACATGCGGAGGCAATTCTCCAATGATGAATCCCCTGGATGACGCTCTGTGGTGTTTTTGGGCAACAAAGGACACAAAAAAAACAATTTGTGTCGCAAGGAAAAAAAAGTTAAGCGCTGTCCAATGCCAACAGGTGCGCACAAGACCACATGGACACAAAGACCTGGTGGCGCATGGTCACGTATCTACACATTTGCATGACATGACTGCGGATCAAATTTATGTCACGCTGACCCTCGCGGACTTTCACAGCTCTGTGGACACATGAAGTATAAGTGGGCCTTAATTCTCATTTAAATTGTAGCGCATGTGCCAAAGTGACATCACAAGTAATGTCTGCCCACCACGATCTCAGCCAATTACTATTTAATTCAATGAAACACATTAGTGGAAGGCACGGTAGTGCAGTAATTAACGCTGCTACATGATGGATGTGGTGTCCTGGGTTTAAATTCTGGACCTGTTTGTTGTTTGTGTGGTGTGTACATTTTGTCGTCTTGGGTAATCCAGATATTTTTGGTTTTCTCCCACATTCTCAATGGTAATTGGCCTCTCTAAATTGGCCTTGAGTGCATTAGTGGGCCCTGTAGTGGACTAACGTCCTGTCCAGGCCTGCATCCTGCATTATGTCCTGTGTTCCTGGGATGGGCTTGTTATATTAGTGGGCAGTGCAGTATAGGGATGATATGTTATGTTAGGGGGCAGAGTGGTAGCACACTGAGCTCCATGGTCTTGGGTTCAAGTCATTGCTCTGGGCTCTTTTTTTTGAGATGTATGTAGCTTTTCTGCATGCTAATAGGATATTTTGCTTTCCTTCTCATCCCAAGGATTTGCCTGCTAGGCCTGTCAGTGAGCCAAATCAGCCAAGTGTGAAAGTGCATTGGACTGACGTCCCTTCCATCACTGGTTCCTGCTTTTTACTGATGCTGCCCGAGTAGGATCCCGCTCTCCATAAGCATGTAATGGGAAATGGAACAACACAGGGATGCATAGTGATTGTGATCCATAGTAAAGAGTTTTTGAATGTTCTTCATTTTGTCGTCTAACGAAGAGAGCCCCACCTTGGTATGTGTGTATGACTGCATGAACAGAAAAAGTGCATTTTTTCGTTTAATTGGCAGAGAACCCTTCAAAGTCTAACTAGTGGCATAAGATGTTCTAAGTGCTTTCAATAAAGCTGACGATGCTCCAAAACCTCAATGGAATGCTGGCTTATTTCAGGACCAGATGGACGAATTGAGCAGTCAGTCAGGCAGTACGTGGTTATTTATGAAAAGTGGATTAAAGCATTTTGAAACTTCAGAGCGTCTGAGGTTTTATCCATAGTGGAGTAAAGTGCCTTAAGTGGCAGTTTGGCAGTACCTCCCACCAGAATGGCTTGGAGACAAAGCTACGGGGCCAGCCCGTAATTATTTAACAGGACATTGGAACTACAAAGTGTCGCACATCCATGCCAATGCAAGGTCATTTCTAAGAGGGTAAAGGAAATGGAGAGGGGGATTTTTACTTTTTGTGCTGTTTTTGATTTTCATGCAACTATAAAAAACAAAAACAAGACAAAAATGACATTATTTATGAATAAGATTTACATATCGATTTTAAAAAATAGGAAAATTATTTTCCAACTTTTTAATGTGTCACACATTGGAACTGCAAAGTGTCTCAAGTCCGTGCCAATGCAAGGTCACTTCTAAGAGGGAAAAGGAAAGGAATAGAGAGATTTTTACATTTTGTACTGGTTTCGTTTTTAATGTAATAATAAAAAAAATAGAAACAAAACAAAAAAAATTATATTATCCCCAAATGACATTTGCATATCCACTTTAATAAAAGGATAAGTGTCTGAGTGTCTGTATGTGTGTCCTTCTGGTTGCCATGTCTCTGCCATTCGAACAGATGACGCATCACAAACACTTAAAATAATAAAATACATTGGCATTTGTCAGTTCAACAGATGGCACATCACAAACAAGAGCACTGCTTTTACGAATTGTATACCAAGTGGCATATAACAGAGACATATATATTGCATGGTGCACTGCAAACCTTAACACTGAGGTCTGGCAGCCTTTCCAGCAGCTCCGTATCAGTATGCCGCTGCTGGATTATGTGAATTTCCCCTTGGGATTAATAAAGTATCTATCTATCTATCTATCTATCTATCTATCTATCTATCTATCTATCTATCTATCTATCTATCTATCTATCTATCTATCTATCTATCTATCTATCTATCTATCTATCTATCTATCTATCTATCTATCTATCTACACTGATTACTTAGGTTTCAACTCGCCTGAGGTGAGTAGCACAGCTAGTTGATTTAAACGTACTAAAAACAGTATTCTTTCTCAAATTTCTGGTCCTGTCACCTAACAAAATGTCATTGGACGATGGGAGAAACCGCAGACTTCATACACTGAAGACCTGGTACATGAACCTGCATCTCCTTACAGCGAGGCAGCAGCGCTACCTCTGTTCCACCATGCAGGCATTCGAATGGATGGTGCATTTCAAACTTTAATGTTGAATTTACGAAGGTCTGTGTTGATTACTTAGATTTCAAGCCCATCGTTAAATAATAGTACATTTTATTTATGGGTAGCATAGTTAGTGCATATGTGTGTGTGTGTGTATATATATATATATATATATATATATATATATATATATATATATATACGTCTAAATAATAAAAAAGATTTTATGACCAACACCTTTCGAACCTCATCTTACTAATCCACCCCCCCTTACAACCTTCTCCTCCCTCCCCACCGTTCATCAGCTATATATTGCCTTAGATTCCTGTATGTCTATTAATTTTTCTCTGATAATGACACCTGGCAGATTGTTGATATCTTAGGAATAAAAAACTATTTTAAGATACGTGGCTCATTTTTTTCCTTTTTGGATCTCTAGATCTCTATATATATATTATGAAAGGTGCTATATTGGCGCCCGACCCGGCACAGAGAGGGCATGTGTAAAAATACAACAAATATTTATTTTTCTTCAGCTGGGGGACATATCTTCCCCGTGCCCCTCAGCCACAACACAGTCCCACAGGCACAAACAAGTCACCAAAGTGTTCACAAACATACTGGTCTTCACCACCACTCCTCCCAGCAAGCGTTGTACTCCTCCTCCTCCCGACTCTCTCTACCGATGATAGCTGCTGGCTCACTTTTATAGCTCACCCGGAAGTGCTTCAGGTGATTGATGACCTAGATCCGGCTGCACTTCCCAGGTGTGGCTGTATTCCCGCTCACACAGGATCAGGAAGCCATGCAGCTCCTCCTCGCAGTGGCCACGGAGCCCAACAGGTCTGAGCTCTGGTGTCCCATATCTGTGGCCCCGATGCAACCCAGGGGGGCTGCCACCAAACGTTCCGGGAGATGTAGTATGCCGCCCATGGCTGTTCTCCTGGCCATCCGCCACAATATATATATATATATATATATATATATATATATATATATAGTAAGAATAGTATATATATGTGTAGTAAGAGAATATACATGACAATGATAAAAAGTTGCGTACCAGCCTGGTAAACCCCATATAACTGAATTGCAAAGCAAAAGAAAAGACAGACATTAATTGATAAAATGTCTTTTAAGATGCAAGTTCAAGACAGAATTATATGTATTACAGTATTACTGTGTATGTATATATATCATGTATATTACTGTATGTATGTGTATATCATATATATTACTATATATATATATATATATATATATATATATATATATATACAGTAACAGTAGTAATTGCATTAATTTAAATAGAGGTAGAAAGGGGCACAACACTAGGCCACCCTGTTTGGTTTTCCATTCTGACTTTCTGCTCCTTCTAAATTTCAAAGGCATGGCGCATGATGGCAGAAGCCGAGGCAATGAAGCTAATCAATTGGTCGTGACTGGCTGCTTTACAGTCTGCTTCCCTTGGCATCTTTTTATATAAGTGTGAGAAAGGCTTTAAGAAGAAACTGGTTGAAGATTTGCAACTTTTGCTACTGTGTTGATGAGCACCCTTCTGTTAAAATGGTTGCCTATGAAGTGCTGCTGGCAAGTTCTACTGTATAACGAAGTTTAACACGGTAGTTGTGGAATGGTAATTTGAAACAACTTAAAAGTGTAAATTTACAAACTGAATTGGGTTCATTCTATTTGGCTTCATCTTTCAATGCATGATAACATGTGATAGCGACCTGTGAAGTTTGATGTAGAATGAAATTGCTTCTTTAAATTAGCAGCTTTCGCCTTCACACAGATAAACCTCTGCATTTTAATGTCCTAAAAAGTTGGTATTTACTGAAATGTAGGTAATTCTTAAATTTTCTTCTTGGAATGTAGAATAATGAATTTTACAAAAAAGAGGAAATGGGAATTGTTTCAGTATCTTAATTGGATATTTTTTTATTGCCATCAAGGTCTTTCTTTCAGCTACCTCATTTTCTAATTTCGGCATGACCAGTGGTTAGCAGAGTTGGTCCTGGGGGGCTGCAGTGGCTGCAGGTTTTTGTTCCAACCTAGCCACTTAATTCTATGTCATTATATCAAGTATAAATCTAAGGATTCTAAATGTGCAGAGAGTTGGAATATCATGCATTTAATGTGTTATTTGTGGTGATCTATTGCTGTTTGCTGCTGTCAGGTCAGGAGGAAGCCCCAGAAAAAAAGATGGCACTAAAGATGGTATGTGAGACTTTTAAAATATATCGTGTCATTACGATCAGAAATATGCGATGCTTGAATTTAAAAGCACCACAAATGCATCTTTATGTTGGCATTTTGCTTCACCACGTTGAACCATTTATCAAACATCGAAGAGCGCAATGAGACTTTCTGTCACATTTAGATAGTAAACAGAAACTGTGACATCACTTTCCGTCTTTTATTACACTGCGCCCTCTGACCTTTTGCTGGTACTGCAACTCGTGCATGCATTGCGTTCATTTGTGAGGACCTGCTCAAGTGAACGCTGGGAACATGTGGCAGCCATGACGTGTGCGTGTACGCATTCTGAGCATGAAGTATAAACGAGTCCTTAAAGATACCCGGGTACATGTGGACAGGGTCTAAGATCTTTGATTTTTTTTGATTACTGTTTTAAATTTGACGCCAGATCAGTTTGACTTTTGGTAACAACATTTTCAACGACCCTTCCTGCTCCTTTTCATTAAAAATTCTCCCCGTCTCTTCCTGAGTTGTTACATGGGTTTGGGAGAAAGAAGATCCACAAAGGTACAGAGAGAAGGGACAGACTCCACCAAGCCAGGAATTGAATGCATGTCTCTGGAACTCAGGCAGCTGTGCTAACCCCTTCATCACCATTCTCCCCAGTGCTTCAGTAGACTGTTTTTGTTCTTGTTCTTCTTCCATAGCTATTTCCATTTTTACATGGGGTTACAATTTTTTTCAGTAGACTTTTCCAATAGAGGGTTCGGCATAATGTTTACGACTGGATACCTTTCCTGAGGCCAACTCTCCCTATTTATCCAGGCTTGGGATGAGCTCTAAAGTGGAGGCTGGGTTCCAGTGCTTCAGTAAAATAATTTGTGATAATTAATAAAAGTGCAGAAGCCACCTCTCACTGTTAGTATCAAACTAACTTCAAAATCATCAAAATCCTCCCGTAAATGCTAGAAGTGATCCCATTTTGTTGGGCCCTTCAGCAAGGCCCTTAACACTAGAATTACCAAAGCCTAAGAAAAAACTTGTAAATCTAGCCCACCTTAAATCCCTTTGCACCTCTCCGTCAGCGTCTTTTGTCTTGTAAATGTGCCGATAAAGATAAGAAGCAAGCAGCCGACTATTCCATACTTCCACCGCCGCAGAACGGGCACGAAGTTCTCCCAGCTCATGCCTTAATTATCTGGCAGTGAAATGCTGGAGTTTTAGAGTGGAAATAATAGACCGTTATTTGGAACACATGCCTTTCATGTGTGTTCCATTTCTACAGTAATCTGTGTAAACACATTGTTAAAACAGAAACATTTTTCATATTTTAGTAATAAATAACAAAATGTAGGCATAATCTACATTATGTAGTTTTTTTTTGTATTTGTGCACGTTCTGTGGCTGTGGGGGGATGGAATAGCAGGCTTCTTGTCTTTATCTGCACATTTACAGGACAATAGATGCTGACGGAGAGGTGCGAAGGGATTTAAGGTGGGCTGGATTTACAAGTGTTTTCGTAAGCTTTGGTAATTCTAGTGTTAACCTGCCGTTGCTCCATTCAAGGTATGATGCTATCCTGCATCCAGCCCTGCAAGCAGGTCCTCCAACAAGGAAGGGAAAACTTGGGGGTTGGTGGCAGGATTGGCACTCCAGCCACTGTTCCATGCCATTCAGACTAGTGCAGTGCTGCAGTGTCACCCATTACACGACTACACTGGGGTCCTAATTTGGGATCCTAAGGTGGTTTGTCGTGTGGTGGGATTGGCAATGCGCTGTATCAGTGCATGCTCCTAACCTCTTCCTCCTCCTCTTCTTTCAGTGCTGGTTGTCTGTTTTGTCTGAAGCATTTGTGTGTCTGTCCACTGGCAACGCCATTCCAACGAATCCATTAAATTCATGCTTTCTTCTTTAAAACCATAAAGCCAATAGTGCAAAAAAAAAAAAAAAACTTAGATCCACGTTTTGGTACAAGCTAAATTATTGTCATTTTTTGACATCTCTTGCAGAGAATGTAATTATTCCTAATGTTTTGGGAAATTTAATTATATAAAAAAAATCCCATTGTCTATTTAACATTCATTTTAGTGTAATTCTGTTTCTTGGGCAGGCATTTTGAAGCCTTGGGGATTTGTTCCTGTGCTAGACTGCAGATTTTCAGTAGCAGCCCACTTAAATATTGCCATTTGGGAAATTTATTTGCTGTCAGTGGTGTATTTATTGTTTATTTATTTAACTCTGGCTTAGCAGAGGAATTAATGAATTGCCATTATGTAGGTTGCTAAAATCACTCTGTTTTCACTGTATTTCCTACCTGTTCTGTATTGCTTCATTCCAGCTGCCATTTTCCCTTATACCTGCTGGGTTTTTTTGTTCAGTCTTTGTACCAACTCTGGTTTGTATGACATTTTCTTTGCCTACTGCACTGACTCCACTGGAGTTGTTTTCTTCAAGTCCTAACCTTCATCATGGCTGCGTCCGAAGCCCAACCTGTGGTCGGGACACTCAGTAAGATAGTTTGCACAATTCCCATGTCTTACAAAATCAGAGTAGTGTACTTATCCTGTGCTTAAAGATTTGTGCCATGGCCTGTGGAGTGACATTCTTGCAGTCCCCAAACCCCAAAAAATGGCAACTAAACTAAAGATATAAGGGAAGGAAAGTTTTTTTTACAGTTGAATTACAGAGCTTCTGAGGTAAAACACAATAAATGAGGTAGTAAAGTCAAAATGAAAAGTCTTTTCAATCCTTCCCTCTGCTGCCTTGCAGTTAGGGGAGCAGGTTTCATGTTCTAGGTTCTTACTGTGTGGGTTTGACCTGCGTGCTCTGGTTGCCTCCCATGCAGGTTAGGTGAACTGGCAATGCTAGTGTGTGTGTGTGTGTGTGTTTGCCTTTTGTTAAACTGGCGCCCTGTCCAAGGTTTGTTCCCACCTTGTGTCCTATGCTAGCTGGGATCAGCTTCAGCACCCACCACGACCCAGTTCAGGATGAAGCGGGCTCGAAAACAACCAACTCACATCCACACCTTCTACCTTTCTCCATTCTTGTCTTCTTTTTCATTCTTCCAAGTGAACTCTCATCCACACTCTCTCCCTATCCAAGTTCACTGAAGCAGTGGCTTCTTTTATATCGGAATCCCTGGACCACTCACAAGGTCACTTCTAGTCTCCCCTGAAATATCTTCCAGGTTAAGCATAACCCTACAAAATCCCTGGGGTTGTTTTCCCAGAGCTCCCTCTGCTGGCCCCTGGTATCCCTGCCAGACTTCTGGCCCATTTCTAACCAAATGGCCAGACAAGACTGCAGGGACCTCGTTAGCAACCTCTTGCTGCCAGCAGTTACAAGGCTGGGGAGTGTTCACTCTTTATTTGTGCACTCCCCATGGCAGATTGGCCCACCTTTTGTGCCTACTTCTAGGCTCAGACCCCTGCAGACTTCTATGGCCCCTGCAGGGCATCACATCGAGCCTCTGACTCCTGCTGCTTGGCTCATGTCCCTGTGGACCATGGCTCCCTAACAGGACACCTCAGCAATCGTTACGTTCCCCTGCAGCCATGCTGCCTCGCTCCAACCATGCAGCGCTTACGTCACTCCAGCTTCCAGGTCTGAGTATTGGCCCTCGAGGGTATTTCCTCCTGACAGCCTGACTTCTCTCTGTCTCTTCCACACTCATCAGCTCCCTCCATCTCCTGCCTTCTCATCATGTCTCTCACCTTCGTGTTTTCACTCTCTCCCCCTTTTCTCGTGCCGGCTCTTCCTTATATATTTCCATGGACACAGAGCCTCAATTGTGCACCGCAGGAAGCCAATGAAGCAGTTGAGACAGACCACACCCTCACGTACAGGTGCACCTCAGCCGAATCACTCCACCAACCCCCTGCAGCCATGTAAGCACGCACACCCACGGAGAATGAGCCAGCCAATTAATTATTTATTTATAAAAAATTACCCTATTTCTGAGCTGCGGACCTGCTATACCACATACTGTATTGAGTATCAAAAATGGTACTGAATTTCAATACTTTTCATAATACTAAGGGGCTCCACCCCATGCTCGCTTCGCTCGCCCACCACCGGGTTTGGTTTATCGGATATACAATTTAAAGAGATTGTTATTTTTATGGGAATTGTTACATATGCATTATTTTCACTTTTACTTTAAAGCTTTTGTAAAAACAATACTTTTCCTTTATTTCTGGCCCCGGGCATGGTTAAATCTCTTTCTCGCTGCTCGTGTTGTGAAATTTCGGTTAAATGCACGCTAATGGAGAAGCAGTTGGATTATCTGCTGGCTTGTTGCTGCTGGCGAGCTGCGTGTTCTGCTTGTTGCTTGACGTTGTTTTAAGAGCTGGAAGCACATGAAGTACGTTTGCCAAAAGCATTCCAACAACTTCTAGGTTAGATGTCGGTGAACTTGTTTTAAATGTTGTCTCACTGCCTTGTCTCGCGTGACGTTAAAGTGTCTCTCACGGGACGTCAAATTGTGTTCTGAGAAGATCAAGTCTCGTCTCCCTAGTCACCCTCCCAAGATTTGTTTTTATAATAGAGAAATAGCATCAAAGTTTGAAGTTTTGCTATTGTGACAACCGTAACTACTACTGTTAACTAACTTTCTATAAATATCGAGACGGCTTAGCTATTAGCTAAACACACAGGCCTGATGGACTGAATGGTCTCCTCTCGTATGTCAAATTTCTTAGGTCCTTACGTAAATGCATGCAGACAAGGTGACACCGATTTCATATTTTAACGAATCTCAGTTGTGGTGGACGGCTGGGACACCCCTTTGACACTGGGACTGGGGGAGCAGCCATGGGATGCACACTACGTCCCCCGGAATGCATGGTGGCAGCCCTCCTGGGTGACATTGAGTCCACAGGCCTGGGACTTTAGGGCTCAGTGGCCACCACCGGGAGGAGCTGCTTAACGAACCCATGTGGGCTGGAATGCAGCCTCACCCGGAAGTGCAGCCTAGGTGGGCAATAGGAAGCTAGCTGTAGCTATTCGAGGCGCGAGTGGGGAGGAGGACGAGGAGAAGGAGGAGGAGGAGGACGACGAGAAGGAGGTGGAGGAAGAAGAGTATTTTTGATTTGTTTTGTGTGGTGCTTTGTGGGACTGTGCTATAGCTGAGGGACACGGGGAAGATGTGACCCCCCACCCCCAGCGAAAGAAAATAAAATCTCCGTTGTCAGTCTGTGTTGGGTTGGGCGTATATATAGCACCTTTCACACAGTACACGTAAGAGAATGTTCATGCTGTTATTCCGGTAAATAATGGAAGTCTTGACTGACTTCTTGTATGTCCATACGCCGTTTTTCTGGCACAGTTGAGGCCAGCCTTATGTAAATGTTCTTTCTTCCCTCCACTCAGAATGTGATTGAGGACTTGGTTGGCTAATTCTTGTGAATGTCCGACTTCCCAGTGGGGAGCCATGAACAGAGTTTCCTTTCACTCCCATCCCCAGACTTCCAGTCCCTAAAGCCTCAAGCCTCAGGACTTTTTTTTTTCATTTCTATTTATTAAAAGGTGCAACTCATGCTTTTTAGGCAAACTTTTAAAAAGTCAGAGAACCTCTAGCACAGAGCTTATTCAGTTAGGAGTGGCTGTTTGATTGGTTCTTGCCAACTGATTAGAGAAGAAAAATCATTTTTAAATGATCATATTTGTAGTCACCTCTTGGGATTACTGTATAAAAATATGTCAGCTTTTCCTACGTGTCCTGCCCTATCTGTCATAACAGTCAAGTCACCCAACAAGACAACAGTGTCATGCCAGCCGCCACAAGCTGTCCCGCTGTCTCGTCTCTCTGTGCTGTCGTTAGCTACTCATCCCTAGTGCCAAACAAAATGTTGCTTTCTTCATTAAAACAGAGAAAAACAGAACCTAGTTTTGTTAAACTTGACTTGCTTGTATGGATTGTTGTTTGATTCTAATAAATTTAATTAAATTAAAAAAAAAAACAGACAATTTAAAAGATACTCGCTTCTTACAGTTAGAGTGAAGCTGTGTGTTAATTGTGAAATGAGAGCTCATCGGTGATGAAGGAGTATTGACTTTCAGATGGCATCCTCCTCTAACTCCAGCTTACTACCGCGTTCCCAACTTCAGTGGCTAGTCAGAAGATAATTTTTTATTTTAACAATGTTGAGCTTGAATTTTTTTTCATTTTAACAATGATCAGATAGGGATATACTGTACATGTGAGTTGGCATTCATGCATATAAACATCATTAACACAAGTAACCCAGTGTCCCCATCACTGGCCAGCCTGCGGATTGCACTAACAACGTGTGAGTCTGATTTTCAGTGCTTTTTGCCTTTTACAATTTCTACTAAAAGGACAAGTTATGATTATTATTATTATTTTTTACCTTCTTGAGAAAAAAAAAAATCATGGCCTCTTGGCTGGTAACATTTTCACAATCTGGTGCCTACTTAGAACTAATTGAATAGCTGAAACAAGACGAGTGGTGTGTGGAAGAGATCATTGTTTGTACAGATTTATTGCATATAATTACAAACAAAAAAATAACAATATAAGTCCCACTGATTATTTATTTCCACAATGGTTCACAATACCTTAATGATGATGTGGAAAGATGGGGGTAGAGGTTAATGGCTAAGTGGAGGAACATTCCGGAAGCAGCCTCCACCTCTAAATTGCTTTCCTTTACTCATGTAAATATTATTAATTAGGGCACAGGCTACTGTGACCTGTATGGGGGCATTGCAGAACCCCAAACCCCCCAAGCACATCTTTAATACACAGTGCAGGATTTCAATTTCCTTCCTTCTTGACCGGACAACAAGCAATATATTTCTCCTTCTGCAGCTTCCATGCAGTCTCATCCACCATCTCCCAACTCCTCTTGGACCCAGGAATACTTCTAGCATTAAGGAGAAAGCCTTCCCAGGTCAGGCAGAAGCCCCTGAAAGTAGGAACAGCCCTCTCCAATAGCTCCCCCTCTCGGCTGCCAGGAAGACCAGCAAGGCTGCCCCACGGGACTGCAACTCCCAACATGCCCTGAAGGTACACATACTGACCCAGGAATGCTGCCATCCAGTGTGTTGGGGGAGCATGTACTCTTGGGAGGCAGTTGGTCCATCCACTACACTGGCCTCCCTGCCAACTAATGGTACCTGCCATCCATTACACTACCATTTTTAAAAATAAAAATTTTAAATCAAAGTAAATTAAAAGTACCCGCCTGGTACATTGTAATTTTTTTAAAGAAATGAGGTCTCCAGCTATTTTATTATTCCACTGCATTGTTGACAGACCAACTTTTTTTGCTTAACTAACCGTTCATTTTCTTCTAGAGACACACATTTAAACTGAAAACTTAACAGTAGCTTTCCAAAGGAAACTAAAAACAAAACGACTATAAAGGAGACCTAATTAGCCAGCTGTACGAACTGAGAGGAAGCGCAGCATCCAGGCCTCCCTGGGCAAGTGCATTGTGGGTAATGTGTCACTAAGTTACCCAATTAAAGCCAGCAGCCGTTAAGCACTCAGTGTGATGCTGGCAAAATTTAATTACCGAGACGTGGCTTTGCTTTAGAGCTCCATGAGATATTCTTGTTGATTAAATAAATGCTTGCAGTCTGAAGTGCTGTTGTAGAGGGCCTGGAGAGCACGAGGAGTGGAAGAAAGCCCGATAAATAGCACTTGAGCGCTCGTCAAGCCTTCTTGTTCTTCCGTGTATTGGAAGCGAACTAAAAGGTACCATAACAAAACCCTTATAAAGGGAGATTTGCACTCACTTTGTATTTTTTTAAAAACTCGATGTGTCAGTGTGGGGGTTTTCTTCTGGCTCTTCATTTTTTTTTTTTCCACATCCTAGGCATGTGCTTCTTTGGGTAACTGGCAGATACATTTAAATTATTTCTACTTTATTTGTAACAAGGAGTAAGGAGAAAACAATTATATATATATATATATACTATATATATATATATTTATTTATTTATATAGCACGTTTTCACTCAAATGATGTAGCTCATATATAAGTGCTTATATATATATATATATATATATATATATATATATATATATATATATATATATATATATATATATATCTTTTGGGTATTGCAGCCCAGTTTCTTGCCAGTAATTGACAACAGGACTAAATCCATTTTATCCAACATTATGGTTTTGGCCATCTAAGAAAGAGTATTGATTTTTAAACAGAGTGCTACAGTCATGTAGAATGATTTCTACCACTTAATAATAATAATAATAATAATAATAATAATAATAACAATAATAATAATGGTGAAAATAAACAGAGTGCTGCAGTCATTTAGGGCCATTGCTACCACTAATAATAATAATAATAATAATAATAATAATAATAATAATAATAATAATAATAATTGTGAAGGAGTGACAAGCTACAGTTGCTCAGACTAGAGTTATTGTGTAGACAGCAACTCTTGCTTGAACGCTTCACCAGTTGAAGTTTTATGTGAGAGTAGCAGGTGTTTTGATTTTTTAAACAGAGTGCTACAGTCATGTAGAATGACTACAACCACTTAATAATAATAATAATAATAATAATAATAATAATAATAATAATAATAATAATAATAATAACTGTGAAGGAGTGACAAGTTACAGTTACAGTTGTTCAGATTGGAGTGACGATCCATACAACTGTTGCTTGGATGCTTCATCATGCTTCATGTTGTTGTATTAATAATAATAATAATAACAATAATAATAATAATAAAAGAAGAAGAAGAAGAACTGTGAATGAGTGACAAGTTACAGTGGCTCAGACAGGCATGATTGAGCAGACAACAAAGGTTGCTTGGGTGCTTCACCATGCTTAATGTTGTTGTATTAATAATAATAATAATAATAATAATAATAATAATAATAATAATAATAATAATGACAATAACTGTGAAGGAGTGACAAGCTACAGCAAAAGAGATTGGCATGACTTTGCAAACAACAGCTGTTGCTTGGGTGTTTCCCCAGTCACAATCTTTTCTATTATTAAAGTGCTTCATAAATATACAAAAGGACTTAATAGAACTGCGGTGGGCTGGCATCCTACCCGGGGTTTGTTTCCTGCCTTGCACCCTGTGTTGGCTGGGATTGGCTCCTGCAGACCCTTGTGACCCTGTAGTTAGGATATAGCGGGTTGGATAATGGATGTTTGGATGGACTTAATAGAAATAGAAGATAATTCTCAATAAATAGCACTGAACAGAATGTAGTATCAAAGGATTGATTAAAACCCAAATAAAAAGTAAATGAAATGTGAAATTCTGGGTTTGCAGAAGAAAACAATAAACTAAAGTAAAAGAGAGTGTGCTGTAAAATAATGAACAAGTGTCCTTCCTAGTCAGTGATGTCGAGTGCCATCATAAGGAGCAGGACAGCGAGTGCACTGAGACAGAGTGAGAGTAGTAGACCTTCTTGAACAGATGGGCATTAAAGAATGAAGAGAGTCAGCAGATCTGATAAGTTTAGGGAAGCCATTTCAAAGTCTGGGTGCAGCAGAGCTGAAGTGTCTGTCAACTGTGCAGCTTGGGTTAGTGAGGGGCAAGACAAGAGTGCCAGCATCAGTGCTCTGAAGTCAGTGAACTGGAGTGTAGTGATGTGGAGTATTCCTGATGTTGGCGCATTTAATAGCAGTAAAAAAAAAAAAAAGAGAAAAACAAAACTCTGCCCTTACACTCTCCCTTCTACTTTTCCACAGCATAAATCTTAGTTATTAGCAATCATTGCAAAAAGTATATTTTTTCAAGAGCGTCGTTTTGTTTGGCCTCCTTTAAGGAAAAATTTGGCAAGGAAACCAGAGCTTGATTTACTTTTTACTGACTTTTTACACTTTTGCTTTGTCCAAAGATTTCAACGAGCAAGTCTACTGAAATGGACTAGACACATTTTTTTGTGCTTTTACCAGCTGTTTTTCTTCGGCTGCTTATTTCTTTCTGTATTTGTCTTTAAAACATGCTAAAGCAGGCACTGCGGCAGTGTGGCCAACAGAGTGAAGAGTAAATCACAGAGCTTCTTCAGTTTATGCCTCTGACTCACTGTGTAGTACTGCAAACAAATACACACATGTACACACACCGTTAAATATATATCAAACTCAATAAAAATGGATTTAATGTGACTTCTTTAGATGTTAATCAGCACAAAATGATCTGAAATGTATGTTTGGGAGGAAATATATAGTACATCCATTTATGAGAAGAACATGCACCCCTAAAGTAGAAGTGCCTGGGACCGGACTAGCACCTTGGTCACAGTTCAGTTTGTGAGGCAGCAACACTAACTACTGCACCACAATGCCACCCTCATTAAATAATGTATTATTTTATTATAAATAGTATTCATTTTGTAGTATATCAATGCACTTTGTGTTATTTTTCATCTATCTATCTATCTATCTATCTATCTATCTATCTATCTATCTATCTATCTATCTATCTATCTATCTATGTATAGTGCCTTTCACATCTATCTATCTACAGTATCTCTCATCTATCTATCTATCTATCTATCTATCTATCTATCTATCTATCTATCTATCTATCTATCTATCTATCTATCTATCTATCTATCTATCTATCTATCTATCTATCTATCTATCTATCTATCTATCTATCTATCTATAGTGCCTTTCACATCTATCTATCTATCTATCTATCTATCTATCTATCTATCTATCTATCTATCTATCTATCTATCTATCTATGTATAGTGCCTTTCACATCTATCTATCTATCTATCTATCTATCTATCTATCTATCTATCTATCTATCTATCTATCTATCTATGTATAGTGCCTTTCACATCTATCTATCTATCTATCTATCTATCTATCTATCTATCTATGTATAGTGCCTTTCACATCTATCTATCTATCTATCTATCTATCTATCTATCTATCTATCTATCTATCTATCTATCTATCTATGTATCTAGTATCCTATTTCACTATCTATCTATCTATCTATCTATCTATCTATCTATCTATCTATCTATCTATCTATCTATCTATGTATAGTGCCTTTCACATCTATCTATCTATCTATCTATCTATCTATCTATCTATCTATCTATCTATCTATCTATCTATCTATCTATCTATCTATCTATCTATCTATGCTGTACCACCATGCCACCCAGATTAGTTAATACATTATTTTATTATAAATTCACTGTGATTGAATGTTGTTTAATAAAAAATGTGAACATGTCTGACACTATATATTTGCTACATATATGACAGTTAAAATTACATTACTTTGCTGGTAATTTCAATATTTTTGATCCTGACTAGAATGAAGAGATTTTAAAAATGCATAAATAGTAAACGTCAGAACAGTCCTGATTCTTAAGCACTTTTCACTCAATTTTAAGAACATTAGAACACTCCAGACGAGAACAGGCCATTCAGCCCAACAAAGCTTGCCAGTCCTATCCACTTAGATCTTCTAAATTAACATCAAGTTGAGTTTTGTAAGTCCCTAAAGTTCTATTGTCTACCGCAGCACTTGGTCACTTATTTTATGTGTCTGTGGTTCTCAGTGTAGAGAAAAACATTTTAATGTTTGTGCGAAATTTACCCTTAACAAGTTTCCAACTGTGTCCCCGTGTTCTTGATGAACTCATTTTAAAGTCACAGTCTCGGTCCAATGTACTAATTCCCTTCATAATTTTAAACACTTCAATCTTGTCACCTCTTAATCATCTTTTGCTTTAACTACAAAGGCTCAGCTCTTTTAATCTTTCCCCATAACTTATCCCCTGTAGTCCTAGAATCAGCCTCGTTACTCATCTCTGGACTTTTTCCAGCACTGCTATGTCCCTTTTTGCAGCTTGGAGATGAAAACTGCGCACAGGACTCTAGATGAGGCCTCACCAGTGCGTCATAAAGCTTCAGGTTAACCTCGTTGGACTTGTACTTCACACATCAGGGCGCTATATGACCTAACATTCAGAAAACAATCTGGCAGTTGATAGGTTCGACTCCACTACGACTTCTAAATCCTTCTCATAAGGTGGACTTTCAATTTTCTGACCGCCCATTGTGTATTCAAACCTAATATTTTTACTTCCTATGTGTAATACTTTACATTTACTGACATTAAATTTCATCTGTCACAAATCTGCCCAAGCCTGTATGCTATCTAAGTCCTTCTGTAATGATTTAACAGATTCCAAATTATCTGCCAATCCATTTAGCTTGGTATCATCTGCAGACTTAACCAGCTTGTTATTTATATTCCTATCCAAATCATTTCTACTTATTAAAAATAGCAGCAGCACCAGCACTGCCCCCCTGCTGAACTCCGCTGTTAACATCGGCTAATTCTAATAAGGCTCCTTGGACCGTGACCCTCTGCTTCCTGTGCCAGAGCAAATTTTGCACCCATTTACACACAACACTCTGAACTCCCACTTCTTTTAGTTTGAGGCTCAGCAGGTGTTAAAATCCTTTGCTTTCCAAATAGTCTCCTATCTTGTTGGAAGCTTGGAACGCCATTGCCGCATAAGCCAGTGCCTCACCCATTAAGACACACAGTGTCAGCACAGTTCTGGTTAATTAGTTGAAGTCACTCCAGGCCACGGCTAATACTCTCTAATTTGCTGTCGATTGCCCAGTATCACTTTATAGTTTAAGCTAACATTTTAAGTAAATGACTTGATTTATTTTGCAACCCTAACCAGCAGAAAGAGTGACCACTAGTGTCTTGTTAATTAGAAATAAAAGCCTTTTGTAAATGTAATTAAGGACGCTGCTTAGTATTACTCAACTCGGCCTGCCACATGTTTTGAATCTGAAGGTTGTTTGATACAAGGGAAGCCATCCTGGGTCAGCAGGATCACCCATGGGTCACCACAGGCCATACAGCTCTCCCTTTGTGATGCTAGAATGGCGTCCTCTTTTTATTAAGTGTTTGCAATAATAAAAATTACACAGATGTGAATGTCTACTGACTGCCTGACAAATTTCATTACGTGTCATTAACTGTAGGAGAATGAAACGTCCTATCATTGATTAGCCACTGGACAGTTGGGCTGGGGTTAGCGGTGACAAGTGTACAAGACGTAAAAATGTTTTTGTTTTCTGTTACTTGTTTAGTCTTAAAAACATCTTTCTAATGTGCATTTTACAGAAATCTGCTTCCTCCATGTGCTGTTCAAATTAATTTCATTAGCCAGCTAGTTTGTCATAATCTTGCATAGCAAAACATTCCACATGACTTAGCCGAGATTGTTCTCACTCATATTGTTCGACTTGGCAGCAGAATGTTTCAGCGTAACGTGGCGTCTCGCATCTCAGATTTGTGATTTGTTGTTTTGACAAGGGTACCGAGGTTCATGGAGTCCCAAAGACATGTTGCATTTTGGAATTGCTAAAGTGGGGTAATCGGTGACAAATGGTTTGCTGAATCAAGTACAAATAAAAGGTGTCATTTTCTAGCAGCCAAGGGAAGTGTATCCGTGTTTAATTGAGTGTAGTGTTGAAGCAGGGACAGGGAAAGAGTTAGAGAGGAAGACTTGCCTATGGCTGATACAGTACTACTTACGTTTACCGTTTCTTTTGTCCATCAATGCACTTTCTACATCTGCTTATCTGTAGCAGGCTGACGGGGAAGGTGGGGCCTATCCCAGCAAGCATCGGGTACAAAGCAAGAACAATTCCTGGAAAGGGTGCCAGTCCTTCTCAGGGCTTTTTTCATCTTTCTTCATCTTGCTTTCCACCTGTAGTAAAACTAAAGAGGTACAACACAATACTACACATTCACAATGGCTTATGGGTAGTTTGAACATGGATAGCACAGTGCTCTGCCGATAGTCAAGTTAAAGCCAAGGTAAAATGAACATGTCACTCTGCCCAGAGATTGCACCATCATTGAACATCGCACCGTAGTGAGATTACTTTGGGCGGAAAAGTGAAACCTGCTGACATTGTGAACGATTTTGGCTTGGGCAGGTCAGTAAGTTTTTTGGGTAACCATCTCGATCAAACTTTTTTGGTACTCAAGCTTATCATGCAGAGGCAGGGGAAATGAATACAAGTGCATGCTGCGACAATTTGTTGGTTCTTTTTCGTGATGGTTTTAGTTTTTGCATATTGGATTTTCGACATTCAGTCAGTTTTCTTCTTCTTCCTTCTTTCCAGACCTCTTTCAAGTTCGTAATCACATTTTGAGATGTAGGTGGAAAATCTCAACTCCCAAAGAAAAAATCATGCAGGCACGTAGAGGACGTGAAAACTCTGCATAGACAGTGACCAGGATGGCATTCTAACTAAAGACTCTTACGTCGATGATGCAACTCTGGTTACTGCCGCACCACCCTGCCAACTGTAATACACTATATGAAGTAAAACTTATCGGCTGTAAATATCTCTACAGTCTCAAAAAGACAGACTTTACTTAGCGTGTTCCTAAATATAAGTAATAATGTGCATGTTTTTCTTTTCCTGAAAGCATCTGGCAAAGATACAGGGATGCTTTTGGCAAGAAACTCCTGTGACATATTTATTTCTGCTGCACAGTGCCAATTATAAGGAATCCCCCCAGACATGTCACTCTGACATAAATATTAAATTTGATAAAGAGACCTTCAGAATATTATGTTGTAGTGTTAGACCGGCGTCTGCTGCTATGTCGCAAAAGCTGCTTCACGGTTGGGGACTTCATTGCGCCGAATGCAAGTCTTCATTAGTGCATGGTGCCAGAATATAGTCTCCGTAAATAAGAGACAGTAGCTGACTGACGCTTATTAGTGGCTGCTTCTCCGTGCATATTTTTCACGCCCTGCAACCAATCTTTTAATTAAAGATATATATATATATATATTTTACAATAAGGATCGCATTTAAAAAAAAATAAATTAAAAATTAAATAACTAAAATAATTTGAAGGTAAGTATAAGTAGCATTCCCAAGTGGCCATTAGGTCACCTCATTCGTGTCTGAAACGACGTATTTTCTACAGTCAGCTTGCCTTCAAAGCACCGTAGCAGAGAATTTCTAATCACAGACTTACACATTGGGCACAAATAACATCTGCTGTGCCTCCTTTTTTTCTTGTTATACACCAGTGATTAAAAAAAAATAAATAAAAAGACAAAAATTGACCAAATGGTTAGATGCAGTGACAAATTGTGATCAAGTTATTGAACTCAAGCGTTAACTGGAAGGAAGGAGGCAAGTTGACATACCTAATATATAACAGCAACTCTTTATCTTCCTTTGACTTGTTCTTGATATTACAAGGGTTGTGCCAAAATGAATAAATATTGGGAGTTACCAAGAAATGCCTGAAGATATTGAAATGTGCAGTGTCATAATCAATTTAATCCTCTAGCATCTCACACTTTAATCGAAATCGTCCTTAGCCTCAGTCTTGGCTCATTGTTCCTTGTCAGATATTTTTGGACAAGGACTTTATTATGAGAATTGTCTAATGCAATGTCGAACTATTCTAGAGGTGTGAACAGGTAGTCAGATAAATGGATAATTCGTAATAAATTGTTTAAATCACTATTCAGGTGTATGCATACTGCCTCTTAAAAGAGTCAGGCAAGAAAATATTGCATCAACAAACTGTCAAGTCTTTTTTGTGTGCCGTTTCACCAGGTGGTTCACATGGGACTGAAGCATTCTGTCGAGCCTGTTGATCCAACAACGAAAGCAAACTTCAATAACTGTGTTCACTAAATCCCTAAACGACATTTATTAAATATTCAGGTGTACTAGAACCTTTGAACGTTAGAACAATCTAAATGAGAACAGGCCATTCAACCCTGCAAACCTTGCCAGTCTAATCCACTTAAAAATAATGTCAAGTCGAGTTCTGAAGGTCCCTAAAGTCCTACTGTCTACCATGCTACTTGGCCATTTATTCCATGTGTCTGTGGTTCCCTGTGCAAAGAAAAACATCTTAACATTTGTGCAGAATTTTACCCTTAACAAGTTTTCAACTGTGTCCCCTTGTTCTTGAGGAACTCATTTTATCTCTTTCACGGCTGATGTCGACTTTTGTCAAAAGGAAGAGTTGATGATGGTAATCGACTGTAAACTGTGACAAAACCCACCGTTATGTTTTAGTTGGATTCTCGTTGCTAAAAGGAAAGTTAGATTCATTGGTATGACTGAGATTCCCTGCGCTCGCATGAGTAATAAGGCGCAAACAACGGCAAAAATGGCACTGACATCTGGCGAGAGATCAAAGTGAATACGTAAAGCAAAATACTCTGTGGACGACATTTTGCCTGTTATCGCTGAACTGGACTATGACTTGTCAAATTTTGATACAAGTGATTGAAAATTAATGTGAGGTTCCAGCTTCAGCTGATTGGTTCCCCAGCTAATCGTTGTACTGACAATGTTCGCCAGGGAGGACTGCCACTTAACAATGATAAGAGGTAGAAACCAGATTACAGTGCTCTATGACTGTGTCCCAGCTACAGAAAGACAGCCTGGCGGCAAGCCAGCCGCACATTCTTGGCAAATTGGCAGCCACAGCATGCAGCAACAGACGTTTAATGTTGATTTCTGTGTCACACCATTGCTTGGAAATAATATTCAGCACTCAAAGATTAAAGTCACCGTCTTGATCCACTGGATTAATTCCCTAATTAATTTTACATACTTCAGTCATGTCACCTCTTAATCCTCTTTGTTGAAACTGTAAAGGCTCAACTCCATTATTCTTTCCTCATAATTCATCCCCTGGAGTCCTGGACTCAGCCTAGTCGTTCTTCTCTGGCCTTTCTCTAGTGCTGCTATGTCTTATTTGTAGCCTTGAGATCAAAACTGCGCACAGTACTGCAGATGAGGCCATACCAGTACAAACAGAACCATCTCGGTAATGACTTCAACTAATTAACCGAGACTGCGCTGACACTGTGCGTCTTATTGGGTAAGGCGCTTGCTTATACGGCAATGGTGTTCCAAGCTTTGGCAAGGTCACAACAAGATAGGGGATTATTAGGAAAGCAAAGGGTTTTAACACCTACTTTTGTGAACTAAAAAATATAACAAACCAGATGATACGACCATCTAGATTTTCTATTAAGATCATTTTTGATTTGTTCACATTATCCAGCCCAGGAAACAAAAGGGCAATCAATCTGATGTAGGACTTAATGCTATCCTCTGTGGCTACCGGCCTAATTCATGATGCTGCCAGGTTAAGCTTAAGTGCTGTAATGGGTGGGTGAAAAGTACATAACATTCACAAATCAGTGCCAAGTTTTAATCTCAATTCTGTAACACAGTCACAAAATTCATTCATTCAGGAGCCTGAAAAATTATAACTCAATATTGTGAAATCGATTATTGTTAGCTAAACTGGTATTTTACCCAGAACGCCCAACCACACTGTGAAGTCATCAATTCCATACGTCTTGCTTCATGATGAACTACCGGTAAGATACAGTTTCATGTAGTATCTCCTGTCACTTGATACTAAGGCATATGGTACCTGGATCTCCTTTATCTTTGTTAAGAAAAGAGATTTTGCTGGTGAAGGAAGATCTAAGCCTCTGACAGCTGTGAAAGGGCCATTTACATTCACTACTGCATACTTCCCTGAGGTCTGTATGCTAACTATTAATGCTTCATTTAAGACTGTCTGGATTCAGTTACTTGGTGATTGACAGCCATGTAGAAGATTGCTCAGTTTTAGGAAATATTACATCTTTGTTACATGCAGGATCTTGATCAGCCAGCCAGATTTCAATGATGTAATTGCATTTTAAAACTCCTCTTTTGCTAAAAATTTACCTTGCTGCATTAAAACTATAAATCCTTAGGGGGTATAATTTTTGATGAACAGCCTGACAATTCATTGCACGTTTTGGCAATGTTTATAATTATTTGATGATGAAGAATGGAAAAAAGTTAAAAGAAATTATCGATTTAAAGGTTAATCACATATAGTGTATGTCAGACATTCACTTTGGCTTTATATTTAATGACAGCTATTTTTACCTCAAGCAATTGGAAGAAAAAGGAGATAAATGTAAAAGGTTGTAAACAGTTTTTGAATGGCGGTCATGCAGTTTGAAGAAAATGTAACATGATAGTTCAGATGAGTTTAATTCAGTTAAAGGGAGCGGAGCAGGTGCCTATCATGACAGCATCAGTTTCAAAGCAGGAACCAAAGCTGGAAGGGGCGCCAGTACGTCACAGAGCCTATGTGTGTACACAGATCACCACTTAACCGAGGGGCATATGTTTAGGGTGTGGGAGGAAGATCACAATACACAAGGAACATCCTACACACTCCCAACTCAAGTGGACGTGTCTGGGACAGGATTAGCACCACGACCCTGCAGTCTGTGAGGCAGGAACACTAACTGTGGTACCACAGTGCCACCCTGATTAAATAATGTATTATTTTATTATAGTGTTCATATTACAGAATATCAATGCACTCCCTTGGAAGTTTTCACATTTTATTATTATACAACATTGAATACAATGTAGACCACTTTGCGGAAGTCTGTTTTCACTTTGACATTAAAGAGTCTTTTTCTGTTGATCACTGTCAAAAAAGTCAAATTAAATCCACTGCCAATATCGTATAATAATAAAATATGAAAACTCCAGGGGAATGAATACTTTTTGTAGGCACTGTATATACTGTATAGTAGAGAGTGTTGCAGCACTCCGCACTCTAGATAAAACTGCACAGACAAAAAGTCCCTGCTTCAATAAAAGGTTTGTTAACAACAGTACCTTAAAAAGGCTTCTCACATGTTGCATAAACACAAATATTCCTTTTTTTGTACTCTTTCTCTGTTTTTTATTCCTCCACATCTTCCAGGTGAGGTTTGTCCATCCTCTACTCCCCACTCCAACTCATCTGGATGAGGTCATGTGGTTTACTTTGACCCAGGAGTATTTCCTAGTTCAAGTGGAATTTTCACAAAGTAGGGATCATAGATCCTTGCATCACTTTCTGCCCGATAAGGCAGCCCCATAGGACTACAGTTCCCAGCATGCCTCTGTGGGTAGGCTACCACCTAGCTTGTCAGGGGAGCATGTAGACCTGACATACCCCACCCCCCAAACACACCTTCCATCACACTGTCCTCCAGGCCTCGTATTGTTCCTTGGGGCCCAACCTGCCGGGATTCTAGCATTGACACTTCTGCATTGGCAACCATCTGGCTAAGGCCACTCTTCCTGTCAACTTGCCACCTTAGCTTTCTGGCCAGGTAAGGAAGGGAATCCATCCTGGCAGATTTGCCAGTCCCTGCATGCTAACTATTACAGCATATATATATATATATATATATATATATATATATATATATATATATATATATATATATATATATATATATATATATATATATATATATATATATATATATATATATATATATGTATATATATGTCTGTACACTCACTGGCCACTTTATTAGGCTTAACTGCTTGTTAATGTAAATATCTAATCAGCCAATCACATGGCAGCAACTCAATGCATTTAGGCATGTAGATATTGTCATGATGACCTGCTAAAGCAAACCGAGTATCAGAATTGGGAAGAAATGTGATTGAACTGACTTTGAGTGTGACATGGTTGTTGGCGCCAGACGGGTTGGTCTGAGGATTTCAAAACCTGCTGATCCACTGGGATTTTCATGCACAACCATCTCTAGGGTTTACAGAGAATGGCCTGAAAAGGGAGAATATCCAGTGAGCGGTAGTTATGTGGGCAAAAATGCCTTTTTGATGCCAGAGGTCAGAGGAGAGTGGCCAGGCAGGTTTGAGCTGATAGAATGGCAACAGTAACTCAAATAAGCACTCGTTACAACCAAGGTCTGCAGAATGTAAAACACGTCAAACCTTGAAGCAGATGGTCTACAGCAACAGGCGACCACACTGGGTGCCACTCTTGTCAACTAAGAACAGGTAACTGAGGCAAAATTGGAAAACATAAGATTGGGAAAACGTTGCCTGGTCTGATGAGTCTCGATTTCATTTAGACGGTAGGGTCAGAATTTGAAATCAACAACGTGAAAGCATGTATCCATTCTGTCTTGTGTTCAGGCTGGTGGTGGTGGTGTAATGTTGTGGGGGATATTCTCCTGGCACACTTTGGGCCCCATAGTACCAACTAAGAATCGTTTAAATGTCATAGCCTACGTGAGTATTGTTGCTGACCTTTATGACTGCAGTGTACTCATCTTCTGATGGTTACAGAAGAGCCGACAACTTTGCAGCAACTGGACAACATGGACCAAAATCCCTGAGGAATGTTTCCAGCACCTTGTTGAATCTATGCCATGAAGAATTACGTCAGTTCTGAAAGCAAAAGGGTGTCCAACCCGATACTAGCAAATGTGTGCCCAATAAAGTGGCCAGTGATTATATATACAGTATGTTTATATATACATCAGTAACGTGAATACGCTTGACTTGACCATTCCTAGTTTTCATCGTCTTTCTCTGTACGTTTAGCATTTGTTTGCTCAGAGGTTGATGCGGTTGCTGCTTCCTGAGCAGTTCTTGTTTTCTCCACCCTAGCGGCCCGCTTCTTCTTTTCTTCACTCGGTCTTTTCGCATTGAAACTGATTAAGTCAGTGTTCGGGTTGCATTTACTTAGTACGTTTTCTTTAATTTTTCACTTAAGCTTACACTTAAGTCTTCAATCTGCCTCCAGAATGATTTAAGATATGGAGAGGTAGGGGAAGTGACGGCGAAGGTTTCAGGGATGAGAATGGTGCCTTTGCGCATGCGCCGCATGGTCTCCCTACTGGCTGCTGCCGAGAGTTGATTCTACAATAAAATAAAAATTGAAAGAGAAATAACCTTGGAGGACAATCATCACCCGAAAGCGGATAGTAGACGTCACGTAGTATATGTGTACCAAATTTCAGGTCAATAAGTGAAACGGTTTGCAAGCTACAGGTGATTTAAAATCCTGGACAGACAAACGGACAGCCACAGTAGCGTATTATATATAAAGATATATGTCTGTGTGTGTGTGTGTGTATTCACTGTACATACTGAAATATGTTCAGGTGGTCCATTTACCTAGGCCGACATACGAAATGGACACATTCTAACTCTTTACAGATAGTTTTTACAGTTAAAACATATTCAGGTTAACTGACTTACTCGGGGGCCACATGGCCAGTTAAAGTGACCAATTGAAGCAGCTGCCTGCTACTTAAAGTCCAATAGCACAGCCTTTTTAGGTTATTTAAAAAGATCTCTAGGCTTAGAAAGAAAAATAATAGTTTTATGATAAGTTGTACTTAAATTGATGGTTTCACTGCATTCGAACCCCTGAGCAACACTTTTTCTTTTCCAACCACTAATTTGCTGTGATTAAAAATAAAATACATTTTTTGTAATCTTCTAGGGCAATTTTTCTACAATATTCTGAAGCGCCTAGAGCGCCATATCTGTGGTTATCTCTGCTCTCTTCCCTCACATACAGAGTCGAACCGTGATCACTTAATTTGTCGCTCATTTGGCCGCACCTCTCTCGATATCTGAGTCATAGATAAGCCAGTAATTTAGGATTAAGTTGATCTGATTGTTAAACACTGCTGTGAGGGTTAATCCTGATGACATTTGCAACTCCTGACCTTGTTCGGCTTGCAGTTGCCTGCCAAGTTAATTTCCAACAATGCTCCTAATTAATAGTATTAATATCAGCCTTGCTACTAAGCTAAAATAGCAGAACGAGGCAGAAAATGTCAACTGGACCAGAAAGAAAGCTGCAGTTAGCCAACTTTTAGTTCAGTTCAGCTGCCAACAGCGATCTTTTGGTGGGCAGCAGGCCAGCATGGGTAAGTCCCTGTAATGGTGCTGTTATTGTCTAATGATATTGATCTTGTCATAATTTTTCTGCTAAATTCGTAAAATTTGGATGAAAGGGCAATGTTTTGTTGCCATTAGTTTTATGCATAACGCAAGTCATTTTTTAATTATTGTTGCAATATGAGCATTTCAGCTCAAGTCTTTTTTATTTGTTTGATTCACATCCCCAGCTTTTCAATAAGGAAACATATACTGTACATTATTGACAGGAATTGTTTTACTGTTGTGTGGGTTTTTTTTTTAATAGTATTCAAAAACCTTTTTATTCTAGCAATGACATGGTCAGTCCATTCTTTTCACCTTCATCTGTCTATTTTCTTACCCAGCTAATCCAGAAACTGGAGCCAACCCCAGCAGCATCAAGTGCAGCTCACTAAAACACACAGCCACATACAGTGGATTTAAGAAGTATTCAGAACCCTTTACTTTCTCCACACTATACTATGGTAGATTAAATTTTTAAATGTGAAAAATCTGTTTTCCAAAAGGCTTGCAAATTTATTAAAAATCAAAAACTGAAAACTCATATTCATATAAATATTCAGACTCTTAATTCAGTACTCTGTAGAAGCCCCTTTGGCAGCATATACAGCTTCAGCGTTTCTTGGTAAGTCCCTACAAGCTTTGCACACTTGGATATGGGCAGTTTATTCCATTCTTCCTGGCAGATCCTGTCTTAGATTGGATGGGAAGTCATCTTCAGATCTCTCCATAGATTTGCTATGGGGTTTGGCTGGACCACTCAAGGACCACTCCAGTGTTGTCCTGGCTGTATGTTTTGGGTCTTTCTCATGCTGAAAAGTTTTATTTAGGGCTACCTGGCTATCAGAAGCTAAGTGTCTAATTGCCGAAAGCAGGGGTTCTTTACCAGAGGTCTATGAACCCCGAGGGGGTCCATGGATGGGTTTTAGGGGTCCGTGAGAGTCAGATAAAAATTAACATTTATATTCACCATACAGCCCGGCACTGTTGATCTTTCAAGTGTGAAGTTTCTCACGTGATAATTCTCATGCATTGAGTCTCTTACCGTTATTTTTCTCAGATATTATTTTTCTCGCAAGTATTTATCTCACCTAAGCCTAATGTGTGAGTTACAAACTCGTGAGAAAAATAACGCACGAGAAAAACATCCCACTAGAAAAATAGCGGTCACCATGCAGCCCTCCCCGTTGTCCCAATCAACGTGTTACCATTGAACGATATGAAAGAAAACGCACCCCGCCTCAGCTTACAGCGCCGACTGCTAGGCATCTGTTGACTTGGTGTTGGCCCAGGTTTACCATTTAGACGTGTCATCATCTCGATAAATAAAGTACATTATAGTCATTGCATGCAAAGTTGTGTTTATGTGAATATTTCTCAGGAAGGAGGTCCATAGCTTTCATCAGATTCTTAAAGGGGTCCGTGACTCAACAAAAGGTTAAGAATCACTGGCCTAAAAGCTTGACGTCATTTTCTGGAATTTTCCAAGCTGTTTAAAGGCACAGTTAACATATTGTATATAAACTTGTGACCCACCAGAATTGTGAAAAGTTTCAGTGAACAGTGTTGGAAAAAATGACTTTTGCTCTGCAAAAAGCAGATGTCTTAAATTTATAATTTGTTGGTATAAAATCTGTTTTGGGCTTATAAAGTGAGTTTTAAAGAATTCACCCTAAGTGATTGTAAACTTCTAATTTCAACTGTACGAAGAGAGAGATGGAGGTTTGGGGGCATACGCTGATAGCATGTTGCCGTACCCACCACACGATGAACCACCTGGATTGAGGTCCGAGTGTAGCAGGTGATACCTCAGCACCAAACTGGAACAGTGGGACGTTTTTTTAGGGTGGCTGGAGTGCCAATTCTACCAGCAGGTTTTCCCTGTAAATTGGAGGACCTGCTGATGCTGATTAACGTCATCCTCATGATGTAGCTATTGCAGATTAGGGGTTTAGCTCAAGTACCCAACAGAGTAGAGTCACTTCTGGCATTTATAGGATTCAATTGCCCACACAGATCCCTAGCCTCAGAGCCACCACTCCGCAACCATATGAAGAATTCATAAAATAATTCTGAAAATGAACACTTTATAATGGCCTCTAATGGGATTTTCAAGGTTTTCTGTATCAACTGCTGTCTTTTGTGTACTGTGCATGACACTAGCAGAGAGTGTGGGAATGAAAATTGAAAGCCGTAAATGTGAACGTTTTTTGTTTGTGTAGCAGAAACCTTTTTGTTTACAGCATGTGCAAGTTTCTACAATAAAATTTGGAAATCTGAGATGTTCAATGGTTATGCTAACAGTGAAAAGCAATCTTCAGAAGCTTTGTTGAGAGAAGTGGTTAATACCGGTGACAGCATGCTGGCAGTAACTATCTGTGTGCGTGCCAGGCAGAGGTTTTACTACCTGATGTAACTGAGAATCGTTATAAAATCCCTTCACCTGACTGTTGTCCGCCTGCCAGTGAGCAGCCATTGTTTCTAAAGCTGTCTAGTTATGTCATCTGAATCGCCAGAACAAAGACTGTCTCTCCTATTATAAGATATAAAAAGAATGATCAGCTTCACTTCTTACAATTCTGGCTATGATTTCAGGGGCACATTCAAAGCATTCAGAGCATTGCAGTTTTATTAAGCGATTAACCGTCAACTTTAACATTAAGAGCTTTGCCCAATACAAGAAAATGGTGTGTGTTTAAAGGAAGTGATCTTTCGTGGCTCATCTTCATGACTCAGTCAGGGTTGTTATTTTATATTTTCATTCATACATTAGACCATCACATGGAATTTTTTTCAATTTTTATACTGTAGTTCATCGTATTCGTTGCACGTTTGTGTGATCTTAAAACTGCATGTTAATAATTGTAATTATAAATTTTAAGCATTTTATACTACCAGGCCAAAAAAATAGCATTGGAAGTGTTTGAATTCTAGAAAACATTTATCTCAGCTCATTTTAATGCTGTTATATTTTAAATAAATGGATTAAAATAGAACATTGACACCACGTTTTGGTCTAAATATATAAATGATAAATTCAAGTAGTACTATACAGGAAAACTAAGTAAAGGAGCACGAAAACCGAAAATGACCGCCCACTTGTTCGCTTTTTCAGTCCTGTTGATCTTTAAAGTCAATGTTTGAAATGAGGTGGTACTCATCAATACAGTACCGGGAACTCTTTGTTAATTTTCACGAGGGAGGTCCAGTCTTCGATCTTTGTATTGCAATGATCAAACAATCTAAGTTTTACCGTACCCACCAACCCCCAACTATTTGATCGATTGACACTGTTATTAGCATAAATAGAGTATCACTAGTAATTTGGTTTCACGTCAAGCACTGTTTAAAGCCAATCTCACATGACATGCATGCGCGTCTGAGGATCTCCTCACTTGGCTCATTTGAAGTATGTGATAACCCACCGGGATGAGAGGCGGCACCTCCTTCTCTCCCCACAGCACGGAGAATTCGCTCAGTGAGGGCTCTTAGCCCTGCCTCTGCTGTTCCATGTACCATAAGAAGCCCGGCCGCCTGGAAAGAGGCGTCTCTGATGAGCACAGCCAACCGCTGGACGGAGCTTCTATAAATGACCAGACATAGGACAACAAACAGCTGGATTTATTTTGTTGTTTAATTTCACCCAATAAGGCTGGTTATATGCGTGAGGAAGGATTCATTTCTGTTGGACTGGGTGGTGCTCCAATTATTCTTTGCGTCTTCAACCTGTCATTCCTACACCCAAGCACACACATTACACAATTTCTAGTCTAGTAGGGTGTGTCTGACTTGCAGGCTAAAGTTGCTGATCATATCGCCGGACAAGATCAATTTGCACGATTGTGTTATTTTTTCATGGATATTTTTGGCATTGTTTAGTGTTGTCCTGCTGTGTTCTCCATAATTCTTTCAGAAACTTTGCTATCTCCGTTCTGCGTGATAACAATTCATAAGCTTCAACGTGTTCAGAACTCTGCTGTTCTCCAGCAGCTCCATTGGCTTCCGGTCAAATATCGCATTAATTTTAAAATACTTCTGTATACATTTAAGGCTATTCATCATCTCTCTCCTCCATATCTCTCTGATTTGGTACAGATCATCATCCCATCTCGGTGTCTCAGATCCTCTTCTTCTCTTTCTCTCTCTGTCCCTGTCCCCCGTCTTGCCACTATGGGGAGCAGGGCTTTCAGTTGCTCTGCTCCTCGACTTTGGAATTCCCTACCTCCTGAAATAAGAAACATCACCTCTTTCTCTCTTTTTAAGTCTAGACTAAAAACTCACCTATTCAAAATAGCTTATCCCACATAACTTTCTTCATTTTCCTATCTTGGAACTGTTTTTATGTTTTATGTTTTATGATCTTGTAAATTACCTGCTCTTTTGCCTGCTTTTTATTTTCTTACTTTTATTATTATTTTTACTGTGTACAGTGTCCTTAAGTGTTCTGAAAGGCGCTTTCAAATAAAATGTATTATTATTATTATTATTATTATTAACATGAGATAATTTTTTTTTTTTTGTCCATCACTACAAATGACATGGGTAACAGAGGACAAAAATTGAATTTTGGGATGAGCCTTGCTTTAAGTAAAGAACAGTCCACACATTTATTCGATTAGCAGTGGCTACAAACTTGAAAGATACCATGAAGTTCTTCAGCTTGTTTTTGTTTTACTTTATTTCTTTTGTTTTTGTGTATTGAGATTCCCCAGTTGCCTTAAATACATACCCACGGTAACCTGCCCCTTTGTTAGGCCTCATACCATATCTTTTTCTGTTTTTTGGCTCAGTTATTAATGTGCACACCATTTATAATACATAGTGCTATTGTGCTCAGATTTAATCTGTGACACTCCAAATTAATATCCAAAAGTAATTTTCTTTTACCTGAAATCATTTGCTTCAGAAGTAGCTTTTTATCAGATGAACTGCTCCTATAAGATTTGCCTGATGATTTTGTGGTGTGTAACTCCACAGCTATTAATTCTGCAAAGAACTAATACAATTATTTTATTGGTAAAATGTACAGATCAGGACAGAGTGGGGGGGAAAGGAATTTCAGATGCATTATGTTTATCACATGCGAGATCCCATTCAGGTGTGATGGCTAAAGTGTAACCTCTCCTAGGAGAAAGAAACGCCCTGGAGACAGGATCTCTTTGTGAGTTTGACACCTGTTCATCAGAGAAATATTGTTACATATTATTACCACACATAATACATGTTTACCAAGATTACATTTCTTTCAAGTATATTGTTTGCATTTTTGCATGATTACTATAATTCAGATCATCATTACTCTTTTCTCATGGATACTTACAACAGTATCTTATTAGACAAGGCCTAATGGTGGCTGGGAGTCTTTTGGTCCTCTGTGTCTCCAGCATTGAGTAACACTTTCCACAATCATTAACAAGACCAAAAAATTGTGTTGTAATTCCATAAAAAGGTCACATTTAAATTTGTACAATTAATTTAGTTATTTGTTTGACTGCCTGTTTTTGAATGGATTGGTAAAGTACAGTACTCTGAACTGGAGTCCACAAGCATATGTGTGACGTCATGGGTGTGATCTTGTTGATCATTCCTAAATGAGTAAACCATGTATGAGGGACGTTCTTTAAACTGTATTTGTTAAGAATTTCAAAAACAAATTTCATCACTTTTCTACGTAGTTACCTTCCTTTGCGATGCAATTTTTCTAGCGTCATACCAACATTTTAATGCCATCAGCAAAAAATGTTTTTGATTGAGTGCGTAGCCACTGATGCACCGCTTCTTTCACATCAGGGTTCTTTCTTCATACCTTGTGGTCGTGGCTGTAGCTGGACGTCTGGAGCACACTGCATCTGTCACACTAGTACGGCTATTTTCGAACATTTCAATCCACTGATAGACGACTCTACGAGAGAGAACTTTATCCCCATACTGAGCACAGATACGGAGATGAATTTGTACCTTCTGTTCACAAAAAGCATATGACAGAATGCTGTTCCTCTTTGGTGAAATTTATAATTTTCGCAGCCATCTTCTCCACAGGGTGACAACTCTTATACTAAACTGCAAGGGTAGTCGGCTTGCCAGGCAGAACTAGTCACATGACACTCTCAGACGCGACCAACGAAAATACAAAAGTACGGAAACTCCCAATTAGAAAACATCTTTACTTTATTCATCAACTTAGCCTTTCCTTAAAAACATTTTATTTTTGAGGACTATGTTTTGTGTGATTACCATTTTGTCATTTTATAATAAGTCGAGCTTGACTCGCTTTGCCTTTGCCTTGAACAAGTTTACTTTTTCTCACTAATTCTTAACAACAAGCAATAACATCCTTGTTTTATGTAATCACGGTGCCAGAAATTTCATAAAAGAGTGGGCCTAAATTTGTCATGAGTGGGCATAATGTTATTTTTATTGCTGTGAAATATATACTCAGCAAAAAAAGAAACGTCCCTTTTTCAGGACTGTGTATTTCAACAATAATGTTTTAAAAATCCAAATAACTTCACAGAGCTTCATCGTAAAGGGTTTAAACAATGTTTTCCATGCATGTTCAATTAACCATAATCAATTAATTAACATGCACCTGTGGAATGGTCGTTAAGACCTTAACAGCTTACAGAAAGTAGGCATTTAAGGTCACAGTTCTAAAAACGCAGGACACTAAAGAGACTTGTCTACCGACTGTGAAAAACACCCAAAGAAAGATGCCCAGGGTCCCTGCTCATCTGCGTGAACGTGCATTAGGCATGCTGCAGGGAGGCATGAGGACTGCTGATGTGGCTAGGGCAATAAATTGCCATGTCCGCACTGTGAGACGCCTAAGACAGCGCTACAGGGAGACAGGAAGGACAGCTGATGATCCTTGCAGTGGAAGACCACATGTAACAACACCTGCACAGGATTGGTACATCCGAATATCACACCTGCGTGACAGGTACAGGATGGCCACAACAACTGCCCGAGTCACACCAGGAACACACAATCCCTCCATCAGTGCTCAGACTGTCCGCAATAGGCTGAGAGAGGCTGGACTGAGGGCTTGTAGGCCTGTTGTAAGGCAGGTCCTTACCAGACATCACCAGCAACAACGCCGCCTATGGGCACAAACCCACCTTCGCTGGACCAGACAGGAGTGGCAAAAAGTGCTCTTCACTGATGAGTCACGGTTTTGTCTCACCAGGGGTGATGGACGGATTCGTGTTTATCGTCGAAGGAATTGAGCACGTCTGGGACCTGTTGGATCGCAGGGTGAGGGCTAGGGCCATTCCCCCCAGAAATGTCCAGGAACTTGCAGGTGCCTTGGTGGAAGAGTGGGGTAACATCTTACAGCAAGAACTGACAAATCTGGTCCAGTCCATGAGGAGGAGATGCACTGCAGTACTTCAAGCAGCTGGTGGCCACACCAGATACTGACTGGTACTTTTGATTTTGAGCCTCCCTTCATTCAGGGACACATTGTGAAACATTTTTAGTTTATGTCTTATGGTGTTGACTCTTTTAGTGTTCATACAAATATTTACACATTAAGTTTACTGAAAGTAAAAACAGTTGAAAGTCAGAGGACATTTCTTTTTTTGCTGAATATACATTCATTTAAAAGATAAAAATGTAGACGTCCAGCCATGCCAACATTAATGGCGTCCTCACATCTTTAATTTTTTTCACGTCCAGTTTGAATGATTTTTGTTAACTCTAACTGAAATCCACGTACAAATGGTGAAAATAAACTTCCTGCCTAGCATTTGATGCTGTGAAGGAAGTACCAGCCCATCACAAGTCACAAACGCCCATGTCATATTCTTTATAACTTTGACCAGTAGCAAAGAGACAGATTACCGTTTCAGCCATTTCTTTTTTTTGTGTATTCATAACTGATGTGTGTGTTTCCACTCTCGGAAACTATGACTGAGTCTGGCTTGAATTAGATTATCAACAAAATGCCCAAATCGACTCATTCGATATCCTGCATTCCAGTCATGCACGATTATCAGTTGTATCAATGAGTCACAAAAACTGAGGCTCTAACAGAATTTGGAAACTTTAATACTAATTGAGCTGGTGGCTTGTGACTATTTGGCCAATTCGTGATCTGGCCAATCCCTTTAACATTTTGGTGGCCGAGTGCTTGTAGATTTTCTAGTCCACTCAATATCAGCAATTGTAGCAAACCCAACGCTATCGTTAAAACAGTTAGTAGCAGGTTTTCCCTTGCTGAAATTTTAAGTGCTGTTGTCAGATTTTTAGTTTTGGTTGTTCCATTTTATTAATAAAACCTTTTTGATGAGATGTTGTTTGTGTTTCCCCTAATAAGATCCACCCCAACTAGTAACTTCAGTAAGTTGATATTTGATAGCTTCATGTTTTCAGTGGCCTTTATTAGTACAATTTAAAGTCAATGTTATTTCCCAAATCTTGTTGCATATACATGTGCCTTGAAGTTACTATCCGTTGCAATGAAGCCATAAAGAGATAGTAAAGAACTGAGGCATCACCCGGTGAACCTCGTGTATTAACAGGAAAATGTCAAACAGTTCTTTTGAGAGAAAATCAGATTATTGTCTTTTCAGATGTAAGTCCACATCATGACTGATTCAAGATGGTGGTGCCTGTTGTTTTATTAATAATCTGGACAGATCAGGATGGCAGATAACGGAAGTGACGTCAGCTGTGTAATGGCTGTCAGTCTTCCATTCTGTAGAGGGACAAAGAGTGATGAAATTAGACCATAGCGCCAACCCCTGGTTTGGAAGGTAATTACCATCACCAGAGCCCTTAAGCTACTTCCTGTGTGCACAAGCTTTACACCATATAAAGTTAAATGCCGGGCAGACCCCCGTGACCCTGTGTTAGGATATAGTGGGTTGGATAATAGATGGGTGGATGGATGAACTCTTACAGTGATAAGAATACTTTTGATTTTGATGTGCAAGTTTAGAATGAATTGCTATTTTAATTAAGCAAGATGTTTATTAAAATATATGCTGTGTTGCATCATTTTTCATGTAGTTGGGTGTGTCAATGAGAAAAGTAGACAGGCACAGGAATACCTGGGCTCTTCTTTGGCACCACACCTGCTTTTACGGAAAAAATCTAGAAGGTCACAGCAACTAATAAATTCTCAGAGTTCATATTGCTAGTGAGACAGAGCTTGGGGAATGTGGAATTGCTGCAGGTCCTTCATCAAGTGAACTACCATAGGGCTTATTGTTAACACTGAAGGAGATTTTTCGCTTCTACTAAATGTACATTTTTACTAAAATGTTATTTAAGGAGGCCAGCACTCAAATACACTAGATGTATATTTGGCAATTTGGTAGAAAAATCGGAATAGATGAAGAAGAAACTGCAAAGTGATGTTGATTAGGTTGACTGTACCTACTGTAGATAGATGGATAGATAGATAGATACTTTTTTAATCCCAAGAGGAAATTCACAAATCCTGTTTGTGAATTGTGGACCTGTTTGTGTTTGTGAGTGAGTCCTGCGATAAGCTGGTACCAGGTTCAGGATGGTTCCCTGCTATTATGTCCAACTCTCCTGGGATAGGATATGTCCCTCAGTTAACATGAATTGAGTTGGGGTATGTATGCACGTTCTTGGTTTCTTTAATTCACCTTTACATTGAACATCAATTTAAATACACATTGGTGATTTTAATTTTGTTGGTTACTCCTGAAAAGAAAGGAATTCTTTGAGGTGAAAGCTAAGCAGGCAAGAAGTTTGATCAGACCACTTTCTTTAAAATCTATTCTCCTCACATACTAATAAAAGTTTACAATTGAACAACTGAACCATAAACTGTCCAGTCCATTGTCGGTGTTCACTTGCTTTGTGCGGGTGAATCTTAGTTTTCTCTCACAAGGAGATTTTCAACATGGAGTGTTTTTGATGTTTTAAATCGTTAGTATTTTTTTTTTTTTTCAATTTGATAACACACAGCATCATATAATCTTAAAGTATCTTTTCAAAAAAGAGTTTCAATAATACTTGGGATTAGTCTATTAACAAGTAAAGTGTGATGATAGAAGACCAAAATGATACATCAGTTCTCAATTTATTTTTTAGTTCCATATTTTTCTTCAGATTTTTTTTTAATGAGCAGCAACAATAAAGCATTTTCCACTGATCTAGTAAATTTAACGTGGCTGTCACAGCTCTCAACTCCCTTAGGCTGATTCATAGCCAAATTTGGTTTTAGCCCTCATAAGCTGTCAGTCAAAAGATTTAACAAACCACCTTTTTGGCACATGGATATTAATTGACTTTTAAGTGAATACAGCAGTATAGTGGAGGGAAAAAACAAATTCCCAACATCCCGCAGTTGTTTTAACGACTGGCTATTGGAAAATCTGTACTTTAGGCTATTCTTGGGTATACTGCAAACCTCAAACATTTTAGCCAATACTTCTAAAAAATAGAAAGAAAGGTGCTCATCAAATGTTATGTATTTGTGTTTTTATTTATTCAACATTTTTTGTCTTAGGGCATCAATATGGCATAGTAGAGAAGAACATTATAACTACACTAGATTATACTTTATTTGTCCCCAAGAGGAAATTAAAATTTTGCCTAAAATCACAAAAATTAGATAGATAGATACTGTATGTGAAAGGCATTATATTAGATAGATAGATATGTAAGGCACTATATAACAGATAGATAGATAGATATCCATCCATTCATCCATTTTCCAACCCGATATATCCTAACTACAGGGTCATGGGGGTCTGCCGGAGCTAATCCCAGCCAACGCAGGGCGCGAGGCAGGAAACAAACCCTGGGCACCACAGGGTGCACACACACCCACACACCAAGCACACACTAGGGTCAATTTAGAATCACCACTGCACCTAACCTGCATGTCTTTGGACTGTGGGATGGAAACCCACGCTGACACGGGGAGAACATGAAAACTCCACGCAGGGAGGACCCGGGAAGCGAACCCAGGTAAAGATATGTGAAAGGCATTATATTAGATAGATATGTAAGGCACTATATAACAGATAGATATGTAAGGCACTATTTAATAGATAGATAGATATATATGTGAAAGGAATTATATTAGATAGATATATGAAATGCATTATATTCGATAGATAGATATGTGAAAGGCATTATATTAGATAGATATGTAAGGCACTATATAACTGATAGATAGATAGATATGAAAGGCACTATATAACAGATAGATAGATAGATAGATAGATATGAAAGGCACTATATAGGCACTATATAACTGATAGATAGATATGTAAGGCACTATTTATTGATAGATAGATAGATAGATAGATAGATAGATAGATATGTGAAAGGCATTGTGATATATATATATGTAAGGCACTATATAATAGATAGATAGATAGATAGATTGATATGTGAAAGGAATTATATTAGATAGATAGATAGATATGTAAGGCACTATTTAACAGATAGATAGATATGTGAGAACTTCTGTCTTAGATAATAGAGAGCTGCTGCTGTCAATACCAGGCTTGTAAATCGCAGTCTGAATCACTCATTTTAGTTTTAATTTAACTACGCTCCCTGTTTCACAAATTGGTTTAGAGTTTGAGACCCTGAGTTAGCTGGTTTTCTGTTGGCTCGCTCACTTCACATTTTATTTCTATTTGGGTGCAAATGAAGGAAAGAAATGAAGCAATTCAGAGGAACGAAAGAAAAAGAAGTTAATTAGCAGCAAAAACTGGTCACTAATTAAGAAAACGGTTAGAATGAAAGCCTGCAGCCACTGTGGCCCTCCAGGACCAGAGTTTGAGACCACTGCCCTAGATGGTGGTTAGAGCTTCTCACCTCCATTAAAAACTCCTGATTCTCTCATCGTGTTTAAGTAGTGTTTGAGGACCCTCTTGTTCTGTGAATTTCTGTCTAATTTTTGCTGGCTTAGTTAGGTTCTTGTAATTCGTTTGCGTTTCTGAGCTCACCTCTTGTGATGATCAATTCTTTCACCTTGTCCTGTCACACTTGTTCCCAAACAGTCCCCAAGACTGACGTTTACTCGATCACGGTGACGCCTTTTGTAGGTTGCTTTGGATAAAAGCATCTGCTAAGCAAATAGATGTAAATGAATATGCTTTTGACTGATTATGCAGCGGGTTAGCTTTTATATGCCTAAGACCTTTTCCTCTAATAACTGCACACCACTTGTGAATTGTAAACGCCCGCTCACATTCGCTTTTTGTCTACTATGCATGTACACCACCTTGTAACGTTCATGGCGGCTGCTGGAATAAAGCTCTAATAAAAATTGCAATTAATGGGCTTCTAAGGCTGCATAGATAACATCCACGAAATAAATGCGGCTTTACTGATGTCAAGATATACTACAACAAAATGTGTTTCATTCATGTACACTTTACATAATAATTAGATTTCTGCTTTATTTTCATGTTTAATTTGTTTCAAATATTTGCATTCACAAAGGAAAATGCTGACACCTGCTGTAATCTAAATAATAAAGTCCAGTCAAATAATAGGATTGTTTTTTATTAAATTGTAAAGCTTGATAATGACTTAATTATTTTCACTGACCCCATAATGCCTCCATCAACTGCAACACACCTAACAGACAGATCACCTCGATTTTATTTTAAAGATGCCAGAGTTCAAGCAGTCCAATTCCCCAAATATTTGAACTGAAGTTTGGATGGAAGCTGTTAATTTAAACAGCTCTCTTGATAACCTGGCACTCAGTCTATCGAGTACATGTGTTGATTTTATACTAAAGCTCTGAATTGCCCTTTGGCTTAACTCCGGCATCAGGCAGGCCTGATGGATTTAATTTGAAAATCCCACCTCTAGCAGTATTCATTACGAAGTGCAAATATTGACAATCTTAAGATGAATTAAAAAGCGAGCACATTTATATGTAAATACTGTCAAGTAAAAATATTCTCAGGGTGGAGGAACTTATCATCTTCTAGTGCCTTCCCCCATTTTCTTTTTCAAGAGGGTTTGGCGTGAATGTTTATTTAAAGAAATAGTGACGATATTAATACGGCTATACTAGCTGGACTGATGTGTCTGATCAGAAAGCATGCAAGTGTTTAATAAGCTTGGATATGATTGTCCCAACTAAGAGAGTAGCTGTGCTTAATCACTTCTGTGACTTGGGTTCAATTACTAGTTTGGTTAAGGAATCTGTACATTCTGCATATACAGAGTCTGTGTGTGTAACCCATAGTATCATAAATGTTGTAAGTCGCCTTGGATAAAGGCGTCAGCCAAATAACTAATGCAATGCAATATTGCAATGAAACTGGAACTGTCCCAAAAAATTTCCTTGAAGAATGAGGCAGCCAAGTTTCATTGTCCATTGTGACCTAAGTTCTTTTACGTGGAGAGAAGGACGGACAGAGAGACATAGCTATTGCAGTAGATGCTTTTCGCATTATAAGTACAAGCATCTTGAAAATTGTTTTCAGGAAATGGATGAGCGACTGATTGAGCCTAGCTGACGGCTCTTGCAAACTCTTGTGAGTTTCTTTGATAATAGAACATATTGGTTATACTTTATTATGGTCCTAAATTGGTCCAGGTTGGCATAGTCTGCTGTTAATTGGCAACCAATACAGGATTGCTTGCCGCAAGACAGACACACACTCGCAGTTATTGTTTACCAGCAAAAAGAAAGGGGGATTAGAAAATTTGGTTAATAGTTTGGAACACAGCAGTTGGACTTCTCAATAATGTAATTAAATTAAATAGATGATTTAAATAGGGGAGGCCTTTAATAACCTCTTGGGCACAGCCATCAGCAGTGTGTTTGCTGTCTGCGGAGAGAGTGTCGAATTTGTCGAGAGGTTTACTTACCTCGGCAGTGACATTCATGTCTCTGGTGGCTCTTCCTATGAAGTCATTAGACGGAATGGGAGAGCATGGTCGGGTCATGAGGTCACTGGAAAGGGGTTTGTGGTGCTCCTGATATCTCAGCAAAAGGACGAAGTTCCAGGTCTTTAGAGTCCTGGTGCTTCCTGTTTTGCTATATGGTTGTGAGATATGGATGCTGTGCAGTGACCTGAGATGAAGACTGGACTCCTTCAGTACTGTGTATCTTCAGAGAATCCTTAGGCACCGCTGGTTTGTGTTGAATGAGCAGTTGCTCTTGGAGTCCTGAATGAGGCACATTACCTGCAATGTAAGGGAGTGTCAGTTATGGCACTACAGCCATGTGGAGCGATTCTCTCACAGGATCCTCATTGTTGAGGACCTGAGTGGCTGGAGCAGGCTAGGAGGACGCCCACATAACACCTGGCTGCGGCAGATAGAGGGTCATTTCCAGAGGGTGTCTGCCTGGGGGGTTGCCAACCACAATCCCGAGCTATTGTATTGTGTGGTGGGTGTGACAGTGTTCTGTACCGATGAATTCTACTCTACATGACCTGACCTGAAATAGGACAATGGTTAGCACTTCTGCTAACGGATTGAGATGTACTGGATTCATACAACTGAACATTCGTTCTGTGTACTCATGGGTTTTCTTATACATATTCTGGTTTTTCTTTCCACATTCCCAGTCAGTCGCAGACCTATATTTTTGAGGCCCTGAAGCTTAAACTGTAATGGGGGGTCCCTTTGCAACCAGCAACAACATCTGGGTAACCACTGTTATCTTCTTCAATGGGGTTGTTCCATGACAGATCATCACAAATGTTTACAAAATGTAAGCACTATACATCTCCAATTTTGATTTACACTATATTATTATTATTATTTAAAAAAAAGACACCCAAAATTTGTTAGCAATATGTACAAAAGTTGCTTCTGGGACTCCTCTAGGATTAGAGACCCAGAAGCTTAAGTAAACTTCATTAGTTTCGTAGTACAGTAGATCCTACCCTGTTCCCCATAATGTGTTAACTGGCAATTTGAAATTGACTCCTTGTGTGAGCGGGACCTAACATATACTGGTACGCTGTCCTGGTATGTTTCCAGAGATGTTGGAATTGGGTCTACCCTCAAATATGTCTCTCTCACCTTAGCTTGAATTATGTAGACTTGACAATGTTATTTATACTCTGTGATTTGTCTGCATGCCCCCCAGTTGGCTGGCATTTCATTCAGCTTTGTTTCTTACCTGACGTTGCTGACATGGACTCTGGCTCCCAACTCTCCTGTAATTAAAACAGACAGTTAAGTAAGAGAGTAGCAGTTGGATGTTGTGCGTGGCAGGTTATTAATCACCAGTGTGTTGCAATTCAAATGTCACAAGTCTCCAAAAATCTCATCATTCCTTGCAGATCAGTAGCAGATGACTATTTTGTCTTGTTTGCACTCCTTCAACATTATTAATTTGATCCTACTGTGTGATTTGCTCACCCCTGTTAGGCCAACTATTCCATTTTTGTTTTCGTCTAGACGTCAATCTGTAAACTTGGAAGGCTTTAATTAAGAAAGTCATAAACTCAGGCTATTTTGGGGCACCGCTGCCAAGTGAGGTGTAATTAAAGGGTACGCTGACTAAACTGATCTGCTTTAAAAATAAAAATACATAAAATATGCCAAAATAATATACAATAGAATACTTTGTTCAAATGTAAAGTCTTTTATAGAAACTGTTCCAAGTTTTTTTTTTTTTATTTTCATTTTAATAATTACAGTTTAGTCAGCAAAATTCCATCCGTCTATTCCTTTTTTTTTTTTGTATCCACTCTATGGTCACGAGAACTGGTTACAGAATTGGTGCCAGTCTGTCACAGGGCACACTTCTCAGTAATTTAATAAAATTTAAATAGGTGATTCTAAGTTAGAGGGTGGCACAATAAGACAGTGATTAGCACTTTTGTCTCACGGATTGAGATGCACTGGATTCATACACTGTGGGCAGTTTGAACATTCCTTCTGTGTCCTCATGGGTTGCCTGATGCGTATTCTGTTTTTTCTTTCCACCTTCCCAGTAAGTAGCTGGCATACATTTTTGAGGGTCTGAAGCTTTAACTGGGGCGGCATGGTGGTAGAGCTGCTGCCTCGCTGTAAGGAGACCTGGGTAGGCTTCCCAGGTCCTCCCTGTGTGGAGTCTGCATGTTCTCACCCGTGTCTGCATGAGTTTCCTCCCACAGTCCAAAGACATGCAGGTTAGGTGCGTTGGTGATCCTAAATTGTGCTTGGTGTCTGTGGGTGTGTGTGTGCCCTGCCCAGGGTTTGTTTCCTGCCTTGCATCCTGTATTGGCTGGGACTGGCTCCAGCAGACCCCTGTGTCCCTATAGTTAGGATATAGCAGGTTGGATAATGACTGACTGAAGCTTTAACTGTTATGGGAGCACCTTTGCAACCAGGAACAACAACTGGGTAACCACTGTTTTATTCTTTAATGAGGTTGTTCATACTCCCCGACTGGGCCAAATTACACTGGCCACTTGACCTACCATAATGTTTTATGGAATGTGGGTGGAAAAGTCAAAGTACCCACACACAAATACAAAGAGAATGGGCAGACTTCACAGTAAGTTTGCTTTGCTGGGACCGAGCCCAGCTGTCTTTGGGTTATGAGGCATCCATGCTAACCATTATACCATATTCAGTAAATATTTATTGTATACTTCATAGTGTTTTTTATGGGGTCAGATCGTTTGGGATCACCACTGAATCACGTTAGATGGCCCCTAAAATGGTATTGATAAGATTTCTCAAGATAACCTTGCAAAGTACACATTGGAGCAATCTAAATCCAGAAGTCCGTATAATCACCTTTAACTTTTTCTGTTGTTATTCCAGGATCACGCCTTCGCCAGGAGGATTCTCCACCTAGAATCGTGGAACACCCCTCAGATCTTATTGTCTCCAAAGGAGAACCTGCTACATTGAACTGTAAAGCAGAAGGCAGACCAGTCCCAACTATTGAGTGGTACAAAGATGGTGAGCGAGTGGAGACTGATAAGGATGATCCTCGCTCCCACCGCATGCTGCTGCACAGTGGCTCTCTGTTCTTCCTCCGCATTGTACACGGACGTCGCAGTAAGCCGGATGAGGGCGTTTATGTTTGCGTGGCCAGGAACTACTTGGGTGAAGCGGTGAGCCACAATGCATCCCTAGAAGTAGCCAGTAAGTACCAAACTCCTTTGCCTTGATTTCCTTCCAATGGATGGCTGCCTGTTTTACTTGAATGGCCGCTGTCTGCACACCATCATTGTGATCTACTTCGCCAGATTTGAAATGGTGCATTTGAAATATTTGTAACTTTGTCTGTACGGTATTTCACCTCAGGTGCTTATTGAAAGTGCTACCAATTAAAAATTGTTCACTACATAGCTGGTGCTCGATATGAGGCACTTTTTGTAGTTGTGTCTCTTTATTTAAAGGCGTTTCTGATTTTCTTTAATGATGAAAAACTTGTCCACCTTTTGTGGTGCCGCTGCTTTCAGTCCGTTCTTGTAAACAGTCTATTTACCTCACGCTTATTTTTTGTATTTATTTCATGTTTTTTGTTCATGTTCAGGCGCAACCATTGTAAATGGGGCATGGCTTCCTTTAATAACAAAGTTGTTGCCGTGGAGAAACTACATCCCATGAGGCGTAGGGTCAGTGAACATGTTTAAGAGATTATCGAGAAGGCTTTTGAATGCCGGGAGAGTAGGGACAGAGTTTCAGTTGTTGTTTTATGTGTTGTAGTAGCAGTCAGGATGGTGTACGGCCAAGAAGAAAATCAGAATTTAATAGTAATATTGGCAAAGTGTAAACTTTTTAATAGGTTGCTTAAATTTGAAATGTATTTTTTGAAAAATCACATGTTCTTAAATCCAAATGTATATGTATTTTTAGTATATACTATATATATATGTGTGTGTGTGTATATATACAGTATATATATATATATAATATGTGTATATATATATATATATATAAATATATACAATGTGTGTGTGTGTGTGTGTTTGTGTACGTATGAATAAACTATATACAATATGTCTGTGTATGTATGTAATTGTATGTATATACAGTATTATTGTGCTCATCCTAATTGAAATTTCAGATATTGTGGATGTAAAAAAGGGCACAGTGACACAGTGGTAGCGCTGCTGCCTCGCAGTAAGGAGACCTGGGTTCTCTTCCCAGGTCCTCCCTACGTGGAGTTTGCATGTTCTCCCCATGTTTGTGTAGGTTACCTCCAGGTGCTCCAGTTTCCTCCCACAGTCCAAAGACATGCAGGTTAGGTGGATTGGCGATCCTAAATTGTCCCTAGTGTGTGCTTGGTGTGTGTCTGTGTGTGCCCTGAGGTGGGCTGGCGCCCTGCCCGGGGTTTGTTTCCAGCCTTGGCGCCCTGTGTTGGCTAGGATTGGCTCCGGCAGGCCCCCGTGACCCTGTGTTAGGATATAGCGGGTTGGATAGTGACTGACTGACTGGATGTAAAGACAAAAATGAAGACAAATCTTGTGACATTCATACAGTCTTTTTTTCAGTAATACATGAAAAGCAAATAGATTAATTTTAAAAAGAATAATAATAAAGAAGTAATTACTTTCAATACCTTGGTGGCATGTAATAAATATTATAAATAGTATGTTATATGTATGTACATATTGCATATATTATATATTCTGTGATAGGTACTGAATATATAAGTAAAAGTGTGTCCCTGCATATGTACATTATATTTATGCAGTATACTGTATTATACACTGTATTGTCAGGAACAGGTCAGTCAAAGGTTCAAGGGTTGGGGTACCAGCTTGGCAATCCCCTTTTAATTATTACAAAAAATAAAATATTGTTAACGGAAACAGCAGTGTTCACCACTCTCTTTCTACACAGAAACAGTAACTTAGTCACAGAGGTCTGCCTTTCTCGGAGCGGGCTCTGGATTCTGGTCAGTGGGTTCAATTTATTGTAAATGTCCTGTAAGGGGTGGGGCTTGGGCTGAAAGCAGGGGCGTGGTCAGTGGTCCTCCAGTACATGCCTTACTGAGCTGTAAATTAAAAATGAAGAGCGACAGCATTACCCCCTGATCCAGGGGTGGAATATATATATATAATAGTAATGAGAAATGATAAGAGGGACAGAAGAATGTGTTGGGGACCTGTCGGTGCCCCCTTTAATCCAAACACGAGACAGGGGAAAAGAAAAGAAAGCTCCACTTCAGTTATTCTGGATGTTGCTTGTTCTTTAGTGCCTCTCTTCTCTGGTTTCTAGGTATGCCTCTTTTTGCAGAGCTCAGTGGTCGTCTTTTTCTGCTTCCTAAAATGAATAGCAACTTTACTCCACATAGTTCGTTAAACAGATGAAAGATGCAAGCCCTTCAGGGCCAAGCTGGAAGTGCTGGTGGGAGAAAGGAGAGAGGCTGTTAGCGACTGGGTTTCTCACAACACTTTGTGCCTATGTCGTGTGCGACAAAGTTTATATTGTAACCGTGCATCAGTCTGCGGGAATCCAACAAGTGAGAGTTGGAGCATCAACAGGGTGAACCCCTTTTAATGAGTAAAGTAGAAAGAAAATGGGTGCATTGTGGCACCACAAAAATACAAAATAAGCTTCCTAGAAGGAAGGATTTGGTCACAGACGTACATGAGCTCCATCACTGTTTCGATCCACTTTTTAAGTGTCTGTTTAGTTTTGTAGAGCCTTGTCTGGAAGGGGCGGGCTTGTTCTGGACATTGTGGGCGGGGCTAGGCATGCTCACTGGATGTGTTCCTAGAGCTGCTGGTGAAAGAAACGAAAGTGTTAGTGTTGATGCCCCATTTTATCCTGGAGTGGTATTGCCTGCCTTAGTCCAGGGGAGGGTGGTCCTAAGGAACACATTATATGACTGTGCTTTTATGGTGTAGATGTAGAATGGTGGCTCTATGGCTAAAGATCTCTGATGGTGCCTGTAAGGTTGCCAGTTAAATTCCGTAACCATCAGAAGCTATTCTACTGTGTTGAGCCCTTGAGCAAGGCCCTTAACCTGAAAATTGCTCCAGGGATGCTGTACAGTGGCTGACCCTGAGCTCTGACCCTCAAAGGGTCAGGCGAAAAGATGATTTCCACTTGGGGACTAACAAAATACATCAGATAAAAATAAAAAAATCTAATCAAAAATGGGTTCAAATATCTAGGTTGATTATTTGCCAGCATATTGCAGTAGCCTATCTTTTGGTGAATTTTATTTCATAGGTGTCTGTAGTAGGATTAGCAAAAACAGAAACCTGTAAAACTTATAAAACAATGTGGTGCATACTGAAATGTTTTTTGAAGTGTATGTCCTATTCTTTTCAAAATTGTTCTAATGCTAGCGATACTCAGCTGGTGCCACTGCTCTACTGTTAAGTTGTTTGCCTGCCGAAGGAAAAGTCCACTCTGAAAAAGCACTGGAATCATCAGGTAGAAGGGTATGGCCATCAGACTGTCTGTCCAGCATTGACTCAGTTATAGAATGGCCTGTAGTGGGGAAGCTGCTTGCTGGACAAATCTGAATGCTCATATACAGTATGACAGTTCTGTATTTAGTGAGTGATACAATCTATTCTTGCATGTTGTCTTGTTTTTACTATTACTATTCTGCTATTGTACAGCACTCTTGGATTGTACTCCTCAGGTGGCCAAGATGGAGTGGCCATCAAGCTCTGTGAAGATAATTACTTACTGTTGTGTTTTGTGTGTTTGTATTTACCCCATTTTTTGAAACCAATTGCAAGCCCAGCCTTGTTGTTCTATTGATCTGATATGTATGTTGTATGTATGTATAGATAGACAGATATTGATAGATAGATATGTGAAAGGCACTATATAATAGATAGATAGCTATGTGAAAAGTACTGTATAACCGATAGATATGTGAAAGGCACTATATAATGGAGAGAGAGATAGATATGTGAAATGCATTATATAACAGATATACAGTAGATAGATAGATATGTGAAAGGCACCATATAAAAGATATAGATAGATATGTGAAATGCATTATATAGTAGATAGATATTTTAAAGGCCATCCATCGTGGATGCATGGATATTTGAAAGGCACTATATAAGAGATATAGATAGATAGATATGTAAAAGTCATTATATAAGAAATTTAAATAGATATATGAAAAGAACTATATAATAGATAGACATAGATATGTGAAAAGCATTATAAAATAGATAGATAGATAGATATGTTAAAGGCATTATATAAGAGAGAGAGAGAGATGGATAGATAGATACAGTAGATAGATAGACAGATAGATACATGCCATGACCATGCTATATAATTAAAATATATTATCATTATAGATAGACATATACAGTAATGCTGGATGTGTCTGTATACTTTAGCTATGTTTTGTCTGTTTTGTGTATGTGTGTGGATTTACATACATATATATCCTGTATGTATTTTATGCATATACTGTATCTATTTTTGTATATTTATATAAACCCTTTGTACAGAGTAAATATCATGTTAAATATCAGTTAACTCATTTTGTTTGATTTATATGTTTAAAGTTTAATGAACAGTATACTTTCAAATTTAAAAATGTCTTTTGATATTTGTGAACATTGCTCAAAATGTTTAGTTTATTGAAAGCTGGCTGCTAGAAATGAAGCTGTTAAGTTGTTTTGTTCTATAAGGCCAAATAATGTGTTGGTTTTATTTATTCCATTGTTATGTGCCAAAAAAAAAAACAACTGCCCATCGATTTGTCGACCTGAGCTGTGCTGCTCTGGAATGGTAAACATTTCAAAGTTTAGTGGGTGCTGCTTTTCTTTTATCCTCTCTCCAAAGCCGCATGGGGAACACTTGAAAAACCTTTTCTTAAGTACCACTGCTTTGCATAGATGTCCAGTGCCTGTCACTAAGGCTCTTATTGTAATCTAATCAAGATGACTGGAGACAGGGTCGTGCACCCATTTAGAAAATGCCAAGCCGGTTTGTTGGAACTCCTCTGTGTTATCAGTTTGGACTTGACATGAGACCCTTTTTCATAATGATTGGTGCTGGTGGGAAAGAAGTATCATATGGTGCTGAAAGCACTTAACCCTTTGCCTGCTGGAAGCAATGCTACCTCTTGCCTTGTCTTCGAGAGTACTACTGGTGCAAAGGTGCCTGAATATTCATTTTACATTATAACATTGTTGGCCTACTTAGTTTTTTTCACTGTGAAAATGTGACATTTTTGAGGAATTTGTCAGAAAATGCTACTAATAATAATTATTGAGCTTGCAAAAAATAAGCAACAGATAGCTTATCTAGACATCATATGGGGATAGATTGTGAATTAAGATAATTTTGCATTTTCAATTAATAGTGACTCATGCAGCTAATGCAGCTCGACAACAGAATAGCCACAGTATGGTGAAATTGCAAAACTGCATTTTCGTTTTGTTTATTCCGCAGATGCCTTCAAACATGAAAATGTCTGAGTGACAAAAAAAAAAAATATAGAAAAATGTAACTGAACATGATATAATAGTAAATAGCAGGTAGAGGTAATGGATGAATAGATGGATGTAATTTTACGCTCTTTCCCAAGAGTAAATAAGCTTAAGCAGCAGGTATAAAAAGTCATTTATTGTGCAAAACTTGCTGAATGAAGAAAAGCTCCAGTATTAGTGGATGTTCCTATAATGAAGGCTACTAATTATCCTCTAGAGAAATGTGTGTTTCGGTATACAGATATTGTGGATTAGTGGATCTTGTTAGATTCATGTGTCCATCTGTTAACCTGGACAGGCTTATTGGCAGCAGTAGATGCAAGGCAGGGACCCAAACAGTGTGGGCAGCCCTCTGGGGGCACACAGACTGACCGGCTCCTGCATTTATGCTCACAAGGTGTGAAGACAGCAGTTGATGTGGACACAGACTTGTAGTAGAATGTCAGAGTCTATACAATGGGTGACCATATATATAGATAGATACTTTATTAAGCCCAAGGGGAAATTCACAAACTCCAGCAGCAGCATACTGATAAAAAAGAATATGAAATTAAATATAAACTCCACAAAAAAGGCACCACAGTCCAGAATCAAATTTGGGACACAAGTAGCAGTAGTGGGTCTCGACTGCCTCACACTGTGTCTAGAACTGGGAGGTGAGTTAGGGTGAAGCAGAATGGCCCAGCTAGAGAGAGATGGCAGGTAAGAAATGGAGTAATGTGGGTAACTGGGCAAGCCATCTCACCAGACGGGCATTGACTTGAGACTTGTTAAAGAATGCCCAGAGTGGCAGAAAGTGTTCTTGTTTTGTAATTTGGTGTGCTATGTGCTTCATTCGTATAATATGGTCATTTTCTGAAAAAAAGTTACTTAAGATACATGACTTGGTAGTTCTCACATTTCAATATATTCTTTCTTTTTTTGGTCTGCTTTACGCCTTTTCATTTGGGCAATGTCTTTATTCATACTGCTTTAAAATTCTAATCAGGGATCTCTTGTTCCGAGATAACAAAATGAGAATAGAGTTCATTTATAGAGAACATACTTGCGCCCCGACAGCATGTTTGCTGACAAAAAGTCACTTTTTTTCCCCTGCAATTCTGCTTCTTTTTAAATTGTCAGGGTCTAAATGTGCTTGTTTTACACTCTTGCATTATCTCTTGCCGCATAAACGTTACTGCTGTATTAATTATCTCTGTCTATGCTGTTTGGGCAAGTCGCTGATTGATAAATGATGCTCATTTCTCTGTCATTTACTGGTTTGCATGGTATAATGTTCTATTTCCAATCCTGCTGTGCCTGGTCAGAGCTATGATAAAGAGAATTTTTGCCCTGGGCACATCTTGCACCCATCTGAGTTTTAAATCGGATTACTCCATGTCAGTATGCGCATTGCAGCCTGGCCAATATGGAGCTTCAAGACACCACATTATATAGAGGGGCGAAACTGAAACTGTGTTAGTGGGCAGTGACGCACCAAAAGCCTTCTTGGTATTTTCGAATGAACCCAACGTCCCTGTGTTTCACAGTATTTAAAGTTTGATAATGCCACTATGTACAATGTATGTATAATTATGAATCGTGTTCGTATATATCTAATTATGCACATTTTCACCGTGTACATATTTTAAACTAACAGATGTACCCCATACGGCCCAGTTTGGAATAATGTAATCGTTTGGGCCCCAAACCAAAGTTTCCCTTGGATTGATGTTTTGCTTACCTGTGCCAAATCCCAAAAATGCCTTCTAGGGACACCTTACTAAAAGTGCAGGACTGGCCCAATTTTGAAGCTAAACATAGCCTACGGTCTTCCCCTGTACAAATGGGGACTGCAAACATTTGCAGAGAGAGGTTGTGTGAGGGTGGCGCAGTGGGTAGCGCTGCTGCCTCACTGTTAGGAGACCTGGGTTTGCTTCCCTGCGTGGAGTTTGCATGTTCTCCCCGTGTCTGCGTGGGTTTCCTCCCACAGTCCAAAGACATGCAGGTCAGGTGCACTGGCGATCCTAAATTGTCCCTAGTGTGTGTGCACGCCCTGCGGTGAGCTGGCGCCCTGCCCGGGGTTTGTTTCCTGCCTTGCGCCCTGTGTTGGCTGGGACTGGCTCCAGCAGAACCCTGTCATTATAGAATATAGCGGGGTTGGATAATGGATGGATGGTTTGTGTGATGGTATGGATCCAGCTCCATGCTCCCTCTTTCAGATTTGGGAGCTTCTTGAACCCGACACCGTCGATTAATGTAATTGAATGAGCTTGGCAAATGGGGACAAAACCCGCGGAGCAACAGGATGGTTTAAAAGTGTTAAGTGCTTTTATTAAAACAAACCATAACAAAAGTGTCCAAAAGTGCAGTGCTCCCTTAGTTCCATAAATAATCCTTAAAAACAATAGAATTTTTTTTTAAAACCAGGCTATAAATGAAAATCAAATCCTCACTGGGTCAAACGAGCTGAGCCCAACTCCTTCCACATCTTTCTGCTCACCCATTTCTCGTTCAGCTGGAGAGACTTCAGCAGCCGTGGCCCTCTCAGTCCCAGACCCCGCCTTGGATACCCGTATCGGCGTCCGCCAGACCGCACAGGGTCGGTTGTCCTCTTATCATTCTTCACGCTCACGCAGTCGTCCCTCGGATCTCTGCAGAGGACACCACCTCAATTGCACCCACTCTTCGGCACAATCAGTGGGTACGATCCATCCCTCAAGCACTGATCTATCACACGTTCACGGGACCCCTGACCGTGCTGCCTTCTCTCTTTCTCTAGCTGGCTGGCTCTTCCTCTTTCTCTGCCCCTAACGCTGCACTCTCGTTCTGCAAGCTTCTCTCTCTTGCTCTCTCTCATTTTTCCTCTTTTGTTTCTTTCCTCCTCTCTCTTTTCTCTTGTGGTGGCCCGTATTTATACAGGTCTTTGGGCACAGCGTCACAATCGTGCACTGCAGGAAGCCAATGGAGCAACTGAGAATGATCATACCTTCACATTCAGGTGCATCTCACCCCAATTATCTTATCAACTCCGAGTATGCCCACGGAGACCGACAACGCTAATGGATTATTTAAAAACCCGGCCATTCTTTCTGAACCGCGGACCCGCTATACCACAGTTTAACAGTGTGGTTTTGCATATTGGACAGGACAAACTATTTGCATTGTTGTTGAATTAAGGAGTGACACAGTCCAGTATGAAAAGTTGGGATGCCAGCCGGAATGCTCTGTTCAGTTCCCTGATTTACAAACAAAAACAACGCACAACAGTAAGTTCCAAAAGCAAACAAAAAACTAGATCTGTTCTTTTGGTGGGTCTTATTGAGTAGGATGGAGCTCTGTCCTGCAGTCAGTTCAGTCCAACAATAGACACCCTCATCAAGGGAGGCCAGGCTTTATAGGGTTCTTGACCAGAAGGGGCGGAGTCGGTTGCCCTCACAGTACATCTTCTTGGATCATTGGAAAGAAAAGGAGACAACACGATTAACAACAGCAGCCCTTCTCGTCCCAGGGTGGTAGGAAATACCTCTGATGAGTGAGGAAGGTGCCTGAATGACAATATATACTGGCTGTGTTACAATTAATAGAATAAATATAAAAGTATTTGATGTCTTTTGCATTATGTGTGTCCTTATCGTTTCTCGTACATTTTTCCTCGAGATTCTCTGTGTTTTGTATGCACACTGAGCCACTATACCTATCATAGCAGCTGTCAGCCATATATACTATTAGCTATGCTACCTGTCAAAGACAGGCAATAGAATATATTTAAAAATATTTGATATCTCTTGCCTTGCCTGTACCTTCATCATTTGTCTCAACCTCCTTGCCCGGCACTCGATGGTGTTCCCATAAAGACTGCTTCTCAGACTCTGTCATTTCGAGGTTCATTGTACGCCTTGTGTAATGGTGGATGGGCCTCGTTGTGAAGACGTCATTCATAATCTTGTGAATATTTCCCATTTTTGAAAGTAACTCCGGTTGTGCCTCCATTGTCAAACTGACCGATCAGATCACTCAGAGGGAAAAATGAACAAGATCAATAATTTTTATTGCCTGCTGTTTAGGCTTATTTTCTTAAAACTTTTGCTCACCTTTGCTATACACAGCTAACAAGCTGTTATTTATATTTATCATTGTGAGCGATGCCTTAATGACGTTGGTTTTGTCAATGGATAGCTCTTATGAAGCCTTTTGGAAATGGTCCACTCATCAACTCAAGGTAAACATGCTCTCCGCCTATAATTATGATCTCCATTTTTGTTGGTGCCCTTTTGTGCTAAAGGTCACGCAGCGACCGATTATGTTGCCTTGTGACTGTGTTACTCTTGACCTGAGTTTGGAGAATTCGTGAAGAAAGACAGATACATAACGACACAGACTTGTCATGTCAAAGCCCAGCAGGAAGAAGAGTTCAGTGACAGAGCTACAGTATATCTTGTTCAGCAAGCAAAGCAATATGTCTGGTAAACTAAGAGTCATTTTAGAAATTGGAAGTATGTTAAGTAATTACCATAAAGCAATTTCAAGGTTAAGCAGCTAGCATTACAAATATGTACATTATTTCCTGGATGAAATTCTGAAAGTAGACGTCCCTGGATCGATAGCTATTGCCAAGCAACATAACATAAATAGTAATCAGAGCAAAGAAGTAATAATTCTGCAGTTTGTTCTTCATGCAAAAATAGCAAATAGGGGAGATCTGCTAAGCACCTGTTGTAATACCTGAAAATCTGAAACAGATTCATTCATGCAGTCAGTCGAGAGCTATGCAGCATTATGTAGCAGGCCGAAACGATGGCCAGGATCAGCAAAGTCAGGTGAGAATGATTCCCGACAGTGCTCGATACAGCCTCCTGAACAATAATAGCATAGTAAAAAGGGATCATTTAAAAAAAAAATCTAGCATCTAGTAGGTTTTAGTGTCCTTTTTTGCCAGCCATAATTCATTTCGGTTTTCGTTTTGAAAACTTTTTTCCACACGTTGGTATGGCGATGTCGTTAAGCGATCCCAGTGTGACATTGTAAAGCCAAGTTATGCTCATATCAGGTTATTGCTTAAACATTTCAGCTGCCACCCGTGTGACCTTGGCACTTACTGAATGCAGACAGATGTGAAGAACATTAAAAACAGGCTTCGGCTTTGATTAAAAATGGAAGTTGATTCCAGGTGTCAATTTGAATGTTACAGCTTTGTATACAGTCACCAGTCTGACCACCCAAAGCCCTAGTCTCTTCCACATGTGACAAGAAAATGGATGTCAGCTGTGCCGAGTCCTATGTCACCATGAATGAGCAGACAACAAAAAAGCTAAAAAAGGCTTTGATAAATCAGTTTGGCTGACGTGCTGAGTTTAAAGAAACAAGAACAGGAACTTCGTGAGCTTTACTGAACTCTCCCGTATTTGAAACTTATACTGAAATCACTACCATAAAGTAAATGTAAAAACAAAACACTTCATACCATAAGCTGAACCCTTTGCGTGTTTGGTTTTTAAAGCTCTGAATTTGTGGGGTTTATTATCTAGGCCTTCAAATCCTGACACCATTAGCACATTTGCTGTATGGTTAGATTTAATCAAATGCTACAGAGCCAGAAAACTTGCCTTTACACCCTAACCTGATCCCTTTTCACAACTAAGCACATGTGCATATCCTGAAATCTTTGTTTCGACTTCTTCAGTTTACTTGTGCTGACCGCATTAATGCAACCTTATATTGTTTTAAGTAATTCAACTGAAAGCAGAACCTCATAGAGTGGGAGCAGCACGCAGTTTATTATCCTCACCTCAGGTTTATCAGCCATTTTCTAGATTTATGGTAGGTTGGCTGCCTGCCCCCCAAATTGCTTTACTCGTCATTCTGTTGACTTGTGGATCGTTTGTGCTTAGACCCATTATGTTAATGTTAATAGTAAGAAGTTACATTTTCATATTATTTTAAATCTTGTTTATATTTTGTGTTTTGACATTTTGTTTGCATGTTGGGTAAGTTTCATTATTTACACTACCAGATCAAATTTTACCATGAGGTTCATCTGAATTTATATGATCAGGAGGAGGAGGTTGGAAGCATGCGCTGATTACAGCGCATTGCCGCACCCACCACACGGCAAACCATCCATATTGAGATCCGAGTCTTGTTTCATTAATCTGCAATAGTTCTTTGTGGATCATGGCTTAGGATACAAATGTGACTGTCGGGTCACACACTTATGTTTACTGAATGTTTAGGAATGTTGTCAATCTCGTCTTACATTTTTCAGGTTATTCATCCTGTCTCGTCACCGCCTGTGTACAATTTTCCTGATCTTTTCCTGCACCTGTGTGTTTCTGTCTCATGTAGGGGTCCATACTCACTTCTTTTGAATGTGACAGAATAAATGTGTTCAGGTAAATGATAACCCCGACCGAGTATGAGTGAGAAGGTAGGCTCAGCTATGGAAAGCACCCTGGACCTGCTGGAGGTAGTAGTGGAGGAAACAAAAGTGACAGTCATTATGGAACTATGTTACACATCTTCTTTATGATACGCTGTCATTAAGTACCCTTAGCCAAGCCATTACGAACAATGCTGCACATCTTCCGTATGGTTTACTATCAGTAAGTACACTTAGCCAAAGAGTTATTCAGTTTCTTGAGAAATTCTACTGTTTTCATAGCAGGAGCAATGCACCTTTATAATACCTCACTGTGTCTGCTTGCTAATCATTATGTAAACTGAATCAGAAGTTTTTTCTTCTTTTTGTAATTTCTGCTTGTGTTTGGGTTGTTATATGATACATCTCAAGCTTCTGTGAAAAGCTACATTTTTCCCTTAGGACCTTACCTCAGCCAGTCTGACCCCATACTCTACTGGTTGGCTTCAGCCTACTTGCGCCTAAAGGAGGTTGTTAGCTTCAGATGTCCCAAAAAATAAAAAAAAAGCCTCTGAAGGGAAAGGGAGCCATAAACCTCTGGCTAAAGAGACCAGTCCAAAATGGGGTCTGTATAGATAAAGAATCTGTTTTATATTTAACGAGAAAAACATGACAAAAAAAGAAAGAGGGTTATCCTAAAAAAGGCAACCCAGAGCAAACCAAGCCACAATATAAAACGGAATCCACAAAAAGAGAAGACAAAATCCGAACAAAACCAGAAAATCAATACTCACTAATGTACTCAAGAAATTCAGATAAAAGAATAAACCACGCAAAAGCAAAACAAAACAAGAAATATGGCCTAAAAGAAGCACAGCACAAAATCGGTCTGGTTGGCAAATGAAAAAAGATATGCATTTTAGATAGCTTCAACAAACAATGTTACGTGTGTGTGTTTAGTTCTTGTGCTTCATAGTCCCTGGTTTCTGATCCTTTCCTTTGTCTTCTTGCTATGATTATTTTTCATATCCCTGAGGTTCTTTGTTTAACGCTTTTGTAGTGGCAAATGATGGATTTGACAGTGTCTTCAGTTTACGTTTCCTCTCTCAGTCATCTCCATTTCTCAATCAGTCTTTGTTAGTACTTGGTGTAACATTATCTATATATCTATCTATCTTGCTTTGTCTGTCCATCCGTCTGTCCATTTGTCTGTCTGTCTGTCTATTTGTGTCTATCTATTCTGAGGTGCTTGTAGGCTTGTGAGGTGGAGCTCAACCTGTGCAGATTCTTACTGAGTAAGAAAAGAACATTTCAATAATAGAATTCTTGCAAACAATTATTCTGATTTTATTTTGTTGCTCATTATTTATATGAAAAGGGAACCAGAACTACATGAGCACTAGAGACCATAAATATGTTGCTGTATGAACTCAAGCATTGGATGCCTCACACTTGTTTCCCATATATCTTAATGAGATCAAATTGCTTGCTCTCTTCTGTTACTTAAAATCCTGTACAAACTCAGTGTATCCTCAGATTTACACTATAAAATTTAACTAAGAATTTTCTGTGTTTAGTCAAAACCTGGCCTCTTGTGCATGGCCCTTTATGCAGTCTTCCTGGTTCCCTTGTGGATTTACTGAAGTAACAAATAAGCTTGTCTGACCTGTTGGTCTCCCCATACATCTCCCTGCATTGTTCTTACATCTGACGTTGGTATACTTTAGCCAGCGAGTAGGCGAGGTTTTGTTTTCCTCCACTGCAGCTCATTAATCTCCACACTCGTCAAGTATTTATTCAAGAGATGAGATGTCTGGATGCATATAGGCATGGATTTAAGTGTTTGGGGCTTAGCTTTATTGTTTTGGATGATGATAAGCTGCTCCATCCATTTTCCCAGTACTGAAAATAATGCTTTAAATGGTTTAGGTGTCTGATAAAATGGCTCCAACGCCTCTGTATTATTATTATTCCTTTTTTATGTGTTTTACATTTCTGCCTTATACGTAAATTTATCCTCCGTATTTTTGGCTGAGCAGCTAACAGTTATCAGATATGAGATATCAAAAAAATTGTGCATCACAGTGATCCATTATTCCTCTATTGAGTTATCAAAAACAAGCCTACTCCCATTATTTTATCTAATGCAAATATTTGTTCCACTGCTCGTTTCCAGATCTGCAGCTAATCGTTTTAAATTGGAGCTTTTATCTGTTCATTTTTGATGCACATGACCCGTATGCTATGCAATCTGTCTAGGTTGCTACAGTCACTGGTGTGCAAGAACAGCTAGGTTTATGACTTCAGTAATGGTTTATTGCCTACAGTCCTCTGATATAACACATGCAACTATGTGCACCATAAATATCGCATATAGTCATAAATGATTCAGACTTTAGGTGACAACTTTAACAGTATTTTTGTACCAGTAAATCAAATTGTTCACCAACTACCAACTTACCATATACTGTATCTTAGTTTGCAACTAAAATAGCATAAACGTAACAAATCTGCTTAACCGAATTCGGTGCAATGAGAAGTCAAAACCTATCCCAGTATCTTTGTGTAAAAGGCAGGAATCAGCCATTAACAGATGCTAGGCCATTGCAGAGTCCCCACAAGCAAACTTTCGGATATAAAAGTAACAATTGTAATTATCTTATTTGTTTAATCCTTGTTTGTATTAGTGTTTTTTTAGTTTTGGAGGCATAAGGACCCATTCTGATATTTGTTCTATTATCTAAGACAGATCAAACGCCACTATCGTGTTAATCTGAACCTACAGGCTGATAGGGCATTATTTTCAACAGGGCAGAGTAGCGGGCCACTCTTACTTGTATGTGTTAATCACCAAGCAACACGTTAGCACTCAATGGTGCCTTGATTAGTGACAACCCTACCCTGAAACTTATTGTATGTCTACCGTCGTGTGAGAAATGGATTACGGTTGTTTATTACACAATACCAGTTGATTTACAGAGAAAAACCTGAGTAGTAGAAGAAAAACGTACATGGATGTTCGGCGAATGTGAAAACTTGACAAGGAGACGAACAAGGCAAATGTGATGCTTTTTATATCCCAGGATGCTTTTACACACTCACACTCTCTGACGCTGAACCAGTCAACCTACACTGCACATCATTAAGAAACGCTGGAAGTACGGTAAAACACAAAGACACTGAGAATGAGACATTTCGACATAGACAGTGATTTGGATACACATCCTTCCATCCATCCATTTTCTAACCCGCTGAATCTGAACACAGGGTCGCGGGGGTCTGCTGGAGCCAATCCCAGCCAACACAGGGCACAAGGCAGGAACCAATCCTGGGCAGGGTGCCAACCCACCGCAGGACACGCACACACACACACACACACACACACACACTATGAGGTCACTATTCTTATCATAGCAGTTGTCAGCCATAGGTAGTCAAAGACAGGTAATAAAATACATTTTAAAATATTTCATATTTCTTACCTTACGTCTACCCTCAACATTTCTCCTATTCTTTTCTTCTTTATCCTCGTCTGTCTCAGCTTATTTTGCCCGGCACTTTCGTCGTGTTCCTGTAAAGCCTGACTTTCAGAGTCTGTCATTTTGAGGCACATTGTTCACCTCTTTTCCACTTTTTGTCGACCATCAGTAGTAGAAGGGCCTGTATTACCCCCTGTGAAGACGTCATTGGTATTCTTGCATATATACTTCCTGTCTTTATAGGCAGTTTGCGCCTCCAAAGCCAAACGACCAATCAGATTGCTGGTACAAAAACATCAATACGATCAGCTGTTTTATTTGTTGCCTGCTTATTAGGGTTATTTGTCTTATCTTTTGCTCACCTTTGCTATAGACAGATAGATGAATAAGAGTGAAAGGTTTTATTTATGTTTATCATTGTGAGTGATGCATAAATGACATAAGTGTTGTCAATGGCCGGCTCTCCTGAAGCCTTGCAGAGATCTTACTGTCTTTGAAGATGACTCTCAGTATCCCTCCTACACCTTACCTCAGTATCCTCGTTTGTATCAACCGCCGTTTCTCATCGCTTCATGTCTCGATCGCGTTTGACCGAGTAACCACAGTAAAACTGACCAATCGGATTGCTTGGAGGAACTGGACACACACACACAAGGACATTAACATTTATTTTATAGATTACTAGCTGTCCTCCGCGGCTCAGCCCGAATAGTAGTGAAACAGGACAAACTTTAAAAAACCAATAAACAAACAGGCATTGGCAGCTAAGTGGAGGCAAGGTACGCTTCAACGTGTCACGTAGACCGACTCGAATGGAGGCTGGTACGTGAGTGAGGAGAGCCCCTCTGTAAATTGCTCCTGCAAGCGAACTATGATACTTAGAGCAATGAGAGAAGTCACAAAAACAACCAGAAAGTTCAAGCAAATTATAGGAAAAAAAACGATCTAAAGCCTTTAAGTAGTTCTCTCATGAAAAGTGGGCAGACATGCAGACAGACAGACAGATGTTGGATTTTATATACGTATATAGAGATTACTGTCTTTATTGCTGTAAATGAGGTCTATTTAACATTAATTATTTGTCTCTGCAGCTCTTAGTTTGGTGCTTTATCACTATTGCCAGACAACACTACATGAAGACCTGAGGATTTGTGTGTGTGTGTGTGTGTGTGTTCTTCATATTCTTAGGCACTTCAGAAATCTGCTCAGTCTTGCCTGAAGTATTTCAGGTGTGGGTTTAATCTTCACTCACAATCCTAAATAAAAACCTGTCGCAGATGTCATCAAAGTGAGTTTTCTTCCAAGCCGCTGAAACGAGGCCCAATTAGTTACGTTTGAAGCATTGATTGTCCCAGCTTTCAGCAGATCTTTTAAAATGCCCTTGGTAAAGAACCATGCGGTAAGCATTTAGATTAGATAAGGTCCTGCTGTCCAGATTCTTAACATTCCCAGTGGCCTTTTAAGTCACAAGGATGGTGTTTTCATAGTCAGCCCCGCAACACAAATATTCACGAGTTGTGCGACAAAACTTTCATTATGCTAACTGCTTCTGCATATCATAGCTGTTAAGTCTGCTTCTCAATATGAGTGGACAAGCTTGAAATCGTGTGTAGCCCCCGATTGCCTCTATGACACACTGTGTCTTTGTCTTGTCCACCATGTGACTTTTTTCAGAACACTCGGAACTGTTACTCTAGTTTATATGTCTTTGACTTTGACCACTTTTTTTCTTCTTTTTTTTCATGTATTTAGTTTATTCACAGAGTGCTTAAAATGTTTCCTCTTTGATGTAAGCATCCTAGTGTTTAAATGCACAATCTGCTTCAGTAGATTAACAGACCATGAAGCGAAATGTCTGAGAGGCTGGACTGGATAGCTCAAGTTGGCAGAATCAATGTCCACGTCTCACCCACTCTGTAACCCTAACCAGTCATTTATCCTTGCATCCATCTTCTGCTTACAGAGAGAGATTTTTAATAGCATTTACTGCAACAAGTTATACTGTATAGAAAATGGGAATTGTTGGTGGGCAGGGTGGTTCAGTATTAGTAGCAGTAGAGGTAGAATTGTCATGTATGCAGAGTTTCAGTAAGATTTTGGCCAAAATACAAAATCCATCATGATTAACAAAGGTGTATTCAAATGCAAAACTTGACTTTATTTAATACAAAGCACAAATGAGCTTACCCCAAGGGTAAACTTTTTGGAACAAAACATGGCTGATGGTCTTTCCCCTGTATAAATGTGCAGAATTTGGCATAGAGAGGTCCAGTGGTGTGGATTTATCTACTGGACAAGCACACCAACACATACCTTATAAACTCGAGGATAAGTTCTCCTGCAGATAAGTCGGGACTTGATTTTAACGGATAATTTCTGGTATTTTATAATGTTGGTCGTATAAGTTGAAAAATTACGCTATTGGTCCGAGAGGTTATGATATGCTAACGCCCACCTGAGAGAGTAACCACGGAGTACAGTGCCTTTTTTTTCTATGTGGGTGCGGCAATGAGCTTTATCAGTGTGTGCTCCTAACCTCTCTCTCTGTTATGCCTGCATGACCACACGGTAATACCAGAACTGTTCCAAAGTGACGTGCTCACTGTTTTGTGTTTTTTGTATCTCATACCCTCATACACCTTTATCGTAAGAGCATCCCTTATCTACGATGAAGCGTTCGATCAGAAGAAAATGTGAAGCTGGTTTTAAATTAAAAATTGTTCAAGTAGCGAAGAAATTGGTAACTGTGCTGCTGCAACAAAATTCGATGCGCCTGAGAAACTGATGCGAGATTGAAGGAGGCAAGAAGATGAATTAAGGGTCGCATTTTTGAACGGGGGTATATTAGGGGTCTGATTTTATGATAAATTTTTTGGGTTTCAAGACCCGACTTATATGTGAGTATATACAGTATTCAGTTTTATATGTTATATTTTTCTAAATTATTTAAATTAAAATGATCATTTTAGCATCACACATATACGAGGGGATGTTCAAAAAGTTTCCGCACTTTTTCCGCATATTTTCATTTTAAACGGTGAAGGCGGGAAGAGTAGTAATTGTTTGTGTCTGAGATTGTCATGTGACTGGGAAAATTGCATTACAAAGGAAGGTGACAATGTAGAAAAGTGACATAATTTGTTTTTGAAACTCTTAATAAATAGAGTTAAAAAAAGTGTGGAAACTTTTTGAACATCCCTCATACATTGTGGTCCAAATTTATAATCAACAAACTTGATATAAACATTACTTGTGGATGAGTTTCGCCGAGTGGACACGCCAGGCATTGTCAACGGTCATTAGATGATTTCTTCGTTTTGTTAAAGAGCAGTTGAAAATTCCAAAAAGCGTTTTAAATAAATACTGCCAGGCTTTTCAATCCATACCAGTTTCATGTGAAGCATCTTTCCGAAAATGGAAATTGGATTTTTACAGATGATAAAACTTTGGTAAATAATAAATAGTCCCTTGAGTGCAAAATTGTTCCCTAAACTCTAATGCGACCTATCTTGGTACAGGGGTAAAGTGCACATTACATGAACCCTAAATGGAGTCATTTCCAAGTCTTTCTAAACAGGTCATCCAAGGCATATTACAACCTGATAACCGACTTGTTCAGAACCCTTCTGTTGACCTCCTTTGGGTTGCAATTTTGGCAAAATAGTTGGCTTCAATGTCAAAGCTTTTTTTGGTTATGTCAATCGTATCAATATGAAATGATTACAGAAACACCCAAAAATTCAATCTGGACACCTTTTAAGTTTCTTATAATTTTCATATCAAATAAGTTTTGAAAAGTGAGTATTTACAGGCATTTCATCTTAAAAAATGTATATGTTTCTTTTCAATGAAAAACTCTCAAGTGTTGTTCAAAATCAATAGTGTTCTAACATTTCAGATTTTGGAGTGATTACTTAAGTTAGGCATGCTGTAGACACCACATGGCAAGTATTTTGAATTGAGTTTATAGATATGAAAAACGTTTAACTTGTCCCAACTTGAAATTGAAATTCTGACTTCATCACATTACTTTCTGCTATAGTTTATAGTCTATATATTAAGCAGGCATATTCAGTAAAGCAATAATTCCCTTGAACCAGTTCTTTTCAAAATTAGTTAGGCTCTGGCGTTTTAAATTTATCATATGAGTGGCAATTGTGTTATGCATACCACAGTTACATAGACCCTAAAAATGTGTAAATCCTCAACGTCAAAATTGCGGCTCCATTCGAATATGTTCCTCCTCTGTAAGTAAAAGAAGGTTGTAATAGAGAATGAGATTTGCCGCACCGTTCTTGGATTCTGGTTCGGTTCCTTGTTAGACTATTGTCTGGATGGCATCTGCTTGATACACCCCATGTCTTTGTGAAAGTTTTATCAGAGGAAATCCCATTTCCTCCCACCACTTACACCTGCCATCTTAGGATAACATGAACAGGAAGTGCGCAGTAGCAGCTAAGGTTTGGGATTTCAAGCCATATGTGTTTAGTTCAATCCCTACCTGTGACTTTCTTTGTGACCATTATGATGATGCATAAGGGACAATATATAGGAATGGGGTCATCCGTAGTATGCTCCATTTAATGTCCAACTCAGAAATAAGCTGCAAAACAACAACAGATGAAAGGTTTTGGACTGCTGCGGTCAAAGGGGCAGAATGTCGGAACTCTGCTTTCCTTATTCACGAGTTCAAGAATGAACGCCAATTTCTGGTTCCTTAATATATCTTAAATATGTTGCAGGGCAGATGAGGCTGGACTTCCAAGCCTGGAGAGGAAGTCTTCCAGGAGTTTGTCATTTGCCCTATAAACAAAAAAGCGAGATGGAGTCGATAACCATGCTTTCCCACGCTGTCGTCCTCACGTCATTACTCAGAAGAAGCTCCCTAAGCATGCTTGTCACTCGAAATTAATCACTTGACATGCCATACCTTATTCATTGCAAACGTGTTCAGTGCAAAAAAGACACCACAATCACATACAAGTTCCTATAACAGAGCCTCATCATTCTTAGACACCATTATGATATTTGGCAATGATTACCTGTTGTTTGGGTCTTGCTTGATCTCCCTGTCTTTGTGTGGATTTCAGCTAGAGACTTAGATTTCTTTCTGGAGTTTAAATGGTCACGTATAACGGTAGACCCCACGGCTGGAGATGATGTTGTTAACATTTATTCATTTTATCCTTTTGCTTCATTCCAGTGGATTCAAGTTGAATCAATGGCCTCTTTGGGTCCTGAGGTTCTCACTAGTGTTAACCACCTTGGACAGAGGCTGTGATGCTTTGTAAAACTGAATGTTTTTAATTGGCTTTAGTGGACGAGTGTCTATCACCATAGCAACTAATATTTACTTTTATATTTATGTCAGACAGTATAACATTCGAGTCTGCACCATGAAGGCATATTTCAACTGTAAAATATGGAAAAACTGTAGCATCTGATTGTTGAAAGCAAATTCACTAATCCTGCTTCTGACAGTTTAGACAGCCGAAAATTTGTACTTTGAGCCCAGAAATATAAAAATGCAAAATCCTTTAGATATGGTTTGTCAGGTTGAGACATTTTATTTATTTTAAACAAGATGCAAGCAGTTACTACAGAGGCTCGGTGATGGAACTTTTCCAGTAGCCGCTTGATTACTTGCTCTTTATTTGTGATGATTTATTTCTCAGCACTCCCCAAGGGTATTTGTATTAACCAAAGCTAACTGCTCGTCCCATTAATGTTCCAGTCCTACGTTTACAGTGGTTTTGCAATTTACAGCTATTTTGTTTGCCACTTGCAGTCATTTGTGTGTTCAGATTTTTTTTTCAATCCATCCCTCCTTCATGAACTGAACCTTTTTTTTTTTTTTTTTGCCATTGGATAACAAACCCGGTAGCAGTCCTGGATGGATTACATGGTGACCAATGGAAAATAATGTAAAAAATGTCCATGGTAAAAAAAAAAAAAATCTCATGTTACTTGTGCGGCATTATCCACATTGTGGGTTAGGTTAGGGTTAGGCGTTAGGGTTTGGGTTAGGTTAGGTAGACTTTATTTTCCCAGAGGGAAATTTGTTTATAGCAGGAAAATCCAGTTTTCCAGTTTAATGCTCAAAATGTGCAAAACACATGCTTTTTTGCTAAAATATTGTTAGTTACTTTCATAATTTTCAGCACACACATATACAGGAAACCTAAAGCCTTGTGGGAAGGACTTTTTGAATTGAAGACCAAGTTTGCCCCATCATTTGTTGGTCAAGAGTCCTGACCCAGAGTTAGTGAATTTGCTCTCTGATGCACTGGTATTCCATCCAGAATTGTTTTCCAATATAATTTTTGGGTGAAGAATTTCTTTATTTTCCATCAAATATGAAAGGCAATCCCAACTATGCACTGTATTTATGTACTTTGTGCAGATTATGAGCCAGCATAGATGTGACGCCAATCCATCACTGGAATATCATACAGAATTTACACATGCACACACACTAATTGTCACATCATTTTCTAACCTACTTAATCCAGACCAGGGTTGTGAGGGCTGCTGGAGTTTATCTTAGCTAGCATAGGGGGCAAGGCAGGAACAAACCCTGGACATGGTGTCAGTCTGTCACAATGCAAACACACACAAGGGCCGATTTAGTGTAACTAGGGCAGTGTGAGGATACTGGAGCAACTGGAGGAAACCCATGTAGACACAGAGTGAACATGCAAACTCCACACAGGGAGGACCCACGAACGTGAACCTTGGTATCACTGTGCCACCATGCCTCCCTTCTTCTCCCTTATGTTTTGGTAAATGACATGAATTGTCTTCATAACTTTGTTTGACATTTGAAAACTTCTTTTTCACTCATTTATAAAGCAGATCTTTATAGCAGTCAATTTGAGTTTTCCCCTGAAGGTTTCTTTCTTTCAGTTTTCACTCCTCATATTCCTGTCTGACATTTCTTCCTGTGTGCAGTCAGCCCACCACTTAAGGCCCACACCTTGAACACAAATACAATTAACTCCGTGCTGAGTTGTTCTTTTAGACTGATAACCATTCATCTGCCTTTTTTTAAAGTCAGACAGAGAAGAGACATTAACTTTAGATCAATTGATGGCCCAAAATTTTTCCCAGTGTTCAACAGTATCCCCTACTTAACAACTATTGTCCCATCCTGGGCTGCTTCTGGTATCGTTCCACAACTTTGAAGGAAAGAGTTCCCAAAATGGATGATTCCTATTTTCTAGTTCCCCAGAGAAGTCTGATCACAATTATTACCGTAGATGCAGTAAGCACCGTCCTGATTTAATACAATGCAAATGTCATCTGTGTATTCCGTGGTGGCCACTTGTTTATGTTTCTTGAAAGCATTCCATTAAAATTCCAAAACGCTAAATTGTGGTGTAATCCAGCCGTTGAGAGTCCTGCTGTTTTCCTGTTTAGTTAGATCTTGTGTATTTAGCTTTAGGACCACGTATGTTCCTCTCACCTGAAAGAGTCCTAATCCTCTCCTTTAATCACCTTACTGATTACAGAGATCCTTACTTCAACAATCGAAACACTTCAGGCTAAGGGACTTTACAAGGGTGGGGACCCTTCAGCCTGCACCACATACCTTTTACTAGTGGCATTCAAAATCATTTTTTTCTCTTGTGAGTATTTACAAACCTTTAGCCCTGGCTGAGTTTCAGCAGCTTTGTTTATATATAGTAACATTAGATACGAAGCTCTGGAAGTCGGAGGGGTAGAGGTGCATACAGCAATTACCTCAGATTTAACTGACAGGCGTGTTTAGGCTTTTCAGCTCCAGGAGGTATTATGGATTATCTTACTGCCATTAGCATATCCCTTAAAAGAACTGCAAAAATTCTTCCTTGACAAAGATCTCGAATATACACCCCAGTGTGTATACCTTAAATGCATTTGGTTGACTTTTTTGGAGCCGTTTTTGAAGGATTATGTTTCGCTTATTTCTGGTTTTGCCTTTACACGGTTAAATACCAGGCAGACTTTTAAAATTGTGACGTGGGAGTCAAGTACAGTGTGCTATCATATCAATTAGACAGATAAGTGCAATTAGCGAGCTTAATGAAATTAAGCTTGAGGAATTTTAACGGATTAATTGAGAAAATGAACATGGATTGATTGACACTCTTAATTCATATTTACTGTATATATACCTCATCTTAAGGAGATCACAAAGCAAGATCCAGAATCTAGTAGGTGTACCAGACACTCATCATCATCCTCATCATCAATGAAAAGTTGCTTAAGGTAGACACCCTTATTTTGGTGATGTATCTGAAAAATATAGGATTAATGATAAATCAGAAGTATGAATAGAAGCTGTATATATTTGATTATCATGGCTGATATGGGGATGGATTATGATGAACTATGCAAAGGTTTTTTTGTTTCTTTATCTCTTGTGCACGTCTTGATTAGACACCTAATACAATAGTGCTGAAAGCATGTAGTAGAAAAACATAGGAAAGTTTAGGGTTATGTGTACTTTTGTCTAGCATTTAAGATTTGCTGTGCTACCTGATTTAACACATGAACCGGTAAAAAGGGGTGTTTGAGATCAGAGGGGGCCGAAGGTGTTAAAGTACGAAGTATGTCCTGTGAGACAGTGATCATGGGTAAAAATTGACTAATGGAAGTATTGAGAAGAAAGGTAGGAGCTTCTGGATTGGTCGAGGAGCTAGAGGCCACTGTAGCACTATTCGATGCCCCTTTCTCACAAAAATGCCACAAGGAAGTGTAAAAGAGACACAAGTATGAGGGCAAATCGACATTCTGTATTCCATTACAGCCGGAGGTCATGTCACAATTACTGGCTGTCTCACAGCGTAAAGCAAGAAGACCTTCCACCAAAGCACTTCCCAAAAGATTGGTTAGAACTGGTAAAGAGAAATGTTTAGGGTCAGTGTGGGCGGAGGTGTAAAAGCATGAGGTATGTCCTGTGGGACAGTTGTCATTGGTAATACATCCACTAATGGAAGTATTGAAAAGAAAGGTAGGAACTTCTGGATTGGTTGAGGAGCTAGAAGCCACCGCTGGAATGGTGTCGGCCCTGACTCTTCGACGCCTCTTTCTCCCAAAAATGCCACAGGGAAGAGTAAAAGAGACAAAGGTTTAAGGGCAAATTGACTGTCTGTATTCTACCCTCATTCATTGCAGCCTGAGGCCCTGTCCGAAGGACTGACCATCTCACTGTGTAATGCAAGAGGACCTTCTACCTTTTTCTTTTTGTAAAACATGAATTATGTGTATGGAATGTTATTTTAATTTAATATATTCAATAAAATAAAAAAAAGAGGACCTTCCACCTAAGTACTTCCCACAAGATTGACTAGAACCGGTAAAGAGAATGCTTAGGGTTAGCGTGGACCGAAGGTGTAAAAGCACGAGGTATGTCCTGTGAGACAGTTGTCATGGGTAAAACATTGACTAATGGAAGAACTGAGAAGAAAGGTAGGACCTGTATGTGACTGATTAAGAGGCCAGAGACAACCATAGGAAGGATTGTGAGCCCTTACTCTTTAACGCCCCATTACCACAAAAATTGCTCGAAGTTAGTGTTAAAAAAAGACATAAATACCAGGGTAAATGTTCCATTGCAGTCGGTGGCCCAACCAGAATGACTGGCCATCTCATGGTGTAATGCACGAACACCTTCCACCTAAGCAATAGACACAGTGAGGGTCTAGCGTTCAACCAAAAGAGCTGCTGTCCATCGAGGTGTGATGAAAACCAGGACGTCAATGGCCCCAACCCCAAACACGAACACATACAGTGTCCCAGGTTCAAATATAGGGTGGTTTACTCAAGTTTTTTCCTTCCACAATACCACAAAGTAGCACCAAAGCGCAGGTTTCTATCTTCACAAAACATAATAATCTCCACAATACTCACCACTGCAATGCCCTCATCCAGTTGTATGTTGCCTTTCTTCCTCCCAGCTCTAACTCGCTTGGGTAAGGGAGTACGGCCCCTTTTATTAAGGACCCAGGAGTACTTCCCGTGCCAGGGCCACTGCCCAATGGAAGTACTGCTGGGTCCTATGAAAGTGCATTGCAGCAGGTACCACAACAGGGCTGTTCTGCTGGACTACATTTCTCGGCATGCCCTCCTGGCTTCCCACTGGGCACTGATATCTGGGACTGCTTCCATTTAGCATGGTGGTGGAGTACAAAACCCCCAGAGACATCTTTCCTTTCGAGTGGGATATCCATCCATCCCTTCTGGGTCTGATTCCTTTCTGCTCCCCGGCCGGGATGCATATCTGCCTGTTAGGAGCCTCCCGTCTGGGTAAGGAACCATCCCCTCTTCTGGCCGGAATGCCCACCCAGCCCATGTGGCATCTACACAGCTTATATTTGGAATAAATCTCACACCATCACTTTGCTGCAGCTTTAGGCACATTTTAGTAGTTAAGGACATTTGTGGTTAAGATTTATAATGAGTGAACAAAAACCTTGAATGCTGTACACTTTGATAATGTCTCTGTGTGAGTTAATAAATAACGTGCGCAATCATAGTTTGGACCATATGTGATTGGTATCGGTGAAATTGTAGCTGACGCTTAACTTATAGATAAATGGGTAGAAGTTATATTGGGAAGGTTGTTAGAGGAGAGTGGGATACCTCCGTGACAAACATGGCAAAACAATGATCTCTACTGTTCTCCATATATCGGTGTCTGTCATTATGCTGAATTCTTTGTCATTTACCACACTGTCCTTGTAGAGTATGCAGATTCTACCTGTATCTGAATGTATTTTGGTTTTCCTTCTTCATTCCAAAGATGTGCATGTTAAGTTAATCATTGCCTATAAATTGTCCCTCTATGTGCATTAGTGTGTCCTTCAAAGGAATGGCAACCCATTTCCTGCTTTGCCCTCAATACTGCCATAATCGTCGCAGACCCATGTGACCCTGAAGTAGATTAAGCACATTCTCTAAAAAAAATGGATTTACACCTTCCATAGAATCTTCACTTTCTTCACAGTAAACGTGCCATTCACTTAATCAGCAGTATTATCAACTGTTAGAGGAACGTTAGATTATATCAATATACTAGGTGACTGGTATAAAGTGATAACAGATTAAGATTTCCTGGAAATCATTATCTGAAAGCTAATTCTCATAAAGGAAAGGGTGAGAAGGTGCCACAGAATAAATTACGGTAGCTCAAAGTGCCAACTAAAAGAATGATATCGCAATTACAAGCTGACAAAATGAAGTTTCCATGGTCTGCATGGTTGCAGAACTCGCTCTCCTTGACAGGTTAAGGAGTCTAGCAATGCAAGAGGACCACAGAGTAGAATGGTCACTTTTCAGGGGTCAGCTTAGGTGGTTTGGGTCTGTGTGTAAGGATACAGCAGGGAAAATAAGTATTGAACGCGTCAATGTTTTTCCTCAGTAAATATATTGCTAATGGAGCTATTGATGTGAAATTTACACCAGATGTCGATAACAGCCCAAGTAATCCACATATACAAAGAAATCAAAACAAATAAGTTCATAAATTAAGTTATGTGTAATTAAGTGGAATGACACAGGGAAAAAGTATTGAACACGCTTACTGAAATTAATTTCATACTTAGTAGAAAAGCCTTTGTTAGTAATGACAGCTTCAGGATGTCTCTTGTATGGAGAAACTAGCCGCATGCATTGCTCTGGTGTGATAGCCCCATGTTAATAGCCCCATTAGAAATATATTTACTGAGAAAAAACGTTGACGCGTTCAATACTTATTTTCCCCGTTGTACCTCCTGTGACGTTATATCAGGTATGGTCTAAAGGGAGAAGGTCAAGTGGCAGATTCAGGACACTTGGCCTGATAGAGACTGGGAATTCCACAGGAGGCATTGAAAGAAAACTGTGGAGGATAAGGTGATCCTACTTGTGTAGCTCAGCATATTTAAGAGGTGTCTGGATGAGACATGGATACAGTTTAGCTATTAACTAAACAAAATGAGTTTGATGGCCTGAATGGTCTCCTCTTGTTTGTCAAATTTCTTATGTTGTTTCTTGTGTTCCATTGCCACTGCAGCACTCAACAGGATTAATGGAGTGAATGTGGAGTATTATCAGGAGGAAAAAAAAGAGTACACTGTACAAAATATTCAATATCTCATAGACAGCGACTCTCCTAGGATTTGAACCTGGGACTCTGGAGCTGTCAGGCATTGTTAAATGTATGAGACAAAATATAAATGTATTGTCACAGAAGAGGGTTGGCTGGCTGGCGTCCTGATGGAAGGGTAGAAAGAGACCACCTCCCGTGGCCATGTGCTCCCCCAGTATAACAGGTGGCAGCAGCTGTCTGGTAGGTCTCCCAGATACTCTCTCATAGGGCTGCATGGGAATTGAAGTTCTAATGGGTAGCCCTGCTGGGTCTCAAGGGAGCCACCAGGATGAGCTAAGTGTTAAAAGTTTTAAATTTGTAAAAACCTTTTACACTTCAATTAAGCCTGTTTTTTTTCTATTTCTTCTACTGCACTCCCAATATTCAACCTATGCTATCATTTATTATTATCCTAAATCTACTTTTCTCAGTGCGTCATTACCAGTGCTAGAGTCTGTCCCATGTGGTCAGGTGCAGGAATGACAGGTTGCCAAACAAATGAAAAGTCGGGGCACCAACTGGTTCATCCCATTTAATGAAAGCAGTCCAAACAAAAATCATGTAAATAGTCTCTCAGGCAAAACAATAAATTATTCGGCCCCTTGTCCGCAGAATAAGGAGTTGATTACTGGAGCTCCATCTGTCTGGTCACTCTTAGTGCAAAAGACGCCACCTTCCAGGCAGCTGGGCTTCTTATATTGCACGAACTAGAAGGGGCGGGGTCAAGTGCCCTCGTTGGGTGGTTGCTCAGTGCTACGGGGAGAGAAGGAGAAGAAAATGTTAGCAATAGTGCCCCCTTTGGCCCCGACGGGTTATCGCATACCTTGATCGAGCCCAAGAAGAGACGTGCATGCATGACGCCCAGCAATATCAGACACAGATTGGGAATGCGTTGTCACAGCGAATACTCAGACTCACTCATATGGGGATGTAAGAGGTGTTTTGATTGTATTACATGGGAATCATTTTTTTTCCATTTAAAAATGGAATGAAGTGTAGATATGCCTGTGATAATTGAATCTTTAAAAAGTTCTATATAAAATGAATGCTGTTATTATTATTATTATTATTATTATTATTATTATTATTATTATTATTATTCGACATCTATATCCAGCCCTGTATATAGGCCCTCCAACCTGCAGGAAAAAAACTACGGGTTGGTGGCAGAATTGGCACTCCAGCCACCATAATAAACCTCACACAGGTTCCATTCCATCTAAACTAGTGTGGTGCTGAGGTGTCACATGTCACATGGCTGCTCTCGGGGCCTTTTCTGGGATCCTGAGTTGGTCATGTGGTGGGTGCAGCAATGTGCTGTATCGGTGCATGCTCCTAACCTAACCTATATCCAAAAAAATGCCAAAAACAAATCTTAGTACATGCTATGAATGATTAAAGAAAACAAACTGAAGTAAAAGTAGTCATGACTGACAATTCAAACTTGAGCACACAAAGTGAAGTACTGTAACCCCGTTAAATCCCAATGCTGTATCGTGCTGTTGTGGTGTGCCCGTTGGTTTATGATAATCCAGCAGAGATTAACCCTAACCCTCCCTCCTTCCCAAGCAGATTCTAATGCCGTAGAAGCGGAGCTGATGAAGGATTTTGCCTTTTATTTGTGTTTTTGCTCCCTCAGCTGCACCAGGAATGGGCCTAAATGTTAAGGTTATTAAGAGTATTCTAACTCACTGGTATAGGCTTTGGTTGTGCCATGTTTCATTCTTTATCTTCCAGAACTGTAGTTAACTTGCCTGTAAATCTGTATTAAAAAAACACTCTAACAGTCTAGCAAAGCTCCAGGCTGAGATTCTATTAGTCATTCTCAGTTGCTGGTTGTCTGTTGCGAGTGCTAATCCTGATCCATCAGACATTCACTAAACAAATATCTCCAGTATTTTTTTTTTTTTTTTACATGGCATGCTGGCCGGGTTTTCGGTCCCTTTTTTATTGCTAAGCAGTTACAACATATGACCATCACCTAATGTCCCCAGTTTAGCTCCATAGCCCCTTGCGTGCTGTTATCCCAGTCACTTACTGCTAACTTCATTGAACGCTGACTTTAGAATACTCTACTCATGTTTGAAGTGCCAGTGCAGCTGTTGATAGCACAAGATATGGATTTGACCTAGACGTGTCCTTCATGTTCATTACATGCATGTGCATCATTACAAGTGTGATAAAATGTGGACCAATATTTCTATTTATGAACAACATCACCACTTTTCTTTAAAGTGAAGAGTGCTGTCTAAACCAAATGAAACATATGGAAAAGAGATCACAGCAAACTAAGAGGCTGGCATCCATAGCCTTAGACTGCAAATAATTCATCAAATACTGTGCAGTTGGCACATGGTAGTAAAAGTTTATATATGCGCGTGTGTGTAGAGGTCCCTGCCACATTCAGGAATTACTCCCATGGCAGATGGACATCTGTTGGCCATTCCAAAAAAAAAAGACACATTAAAAAAAGTAACCGTCTCATACTGATCAAAGATACACACGATAGTGCAGTCACTTTTTTAAAAAAGTGAAATCTGTAAGTAATAAATATGCCATTTTTTAAAAAAAACCTAAAAGAATATGAATAATTTGGATTGTAATTTTTTAATTTGTTTTTGTTATTTTAAAGTGGAAAGACTAGTACTACTACCACCATCCCACTACCACCACCACTACAACTACTACTACTACTACTACTATGACTGATACTATTACTACAAATAATAATCAACAGTTTTATTATTATGAGAGAAATTGATGATTTACTATAATTATTATTATTGTGTAAGTGAAAATAACCTAATTTAAAAAAAATGAAGTTGGAAAATAACCTAACTTGCTTAGTACAGAGTACTAGTTAATAGTAATGGCTAAAATCATGTCCCAATGATTAGCACTACTACTTCATAGATCCTGACCCCAGTCTGTCAATTTAGTTTTTAAATTATTTATTTACTGTTTCAAAATATTACCTAATAATAATATATAGCAATCTAATTAAAGAAATAATAATAACTTTACTTATCCATATATCCATGCACTCACACATTTTCTACCATACTTAAATAATAATGATTACAATAAATGGTTATAAATTGTAAAATCATCTATTTTCTATCTTTTTATAATAATAATAATAATAATAATAATCATATATAATTTGTTTATCAGTGAAATTTGCTGGTGGCTCCTGAGGTGTCTCCTCCTCTTCAATTTCCTCCACAGCACAGAGAGAAGACGCCCAGTGAGGGTAACTGACTCCGCCCCTTCCAGTCCCTGCCTATAAATCCCACAACCACCAAAAGGGGGCGTTTTTTTTTTGTTGAACAGAATGCACTGCAGGACGGAGCTCCTATTGGGTTATTATAAAATAACTAAATACCAGTCCTGAAGGCTTTTCTTTTTGTTTTGGGCTTTTCTGTTACCCTTATGCCCTTGTGGCCATTCTTCCTTTGGGGACTACCAGGTTGGGGCCCCAACATTATTCCTGGGTCTAGTAGTCCTCTTTCTCGACCACAACACTACACATTAATCTGATACGATTTGCTATATTATATTTAAGTCTTTATGTGAATGATTATTTGGTGGTAAGATGCTACCTCATAAGAACATATAAAAGTTTAAGAACATAAGAAATTTTATAAACAAGAGGAGGCAATTCAGTCTGTCAAGCTTGTTTGTTTGTTGATCTTATAGGTTAAGATGATTCCTCTCTACTCTTGTATTAAAACTCATATTGTGTCTGTATACTGACTAGGGACCTAAGGGCCCAAGCACTTTATGTAGAATGTGAGCCGTTTGCATTACTGCAATCTTCTGCACTTCTTGGGCTGAGTGGTTTCCTAGCAGCTTCTGCTGATTTTTGCCCAATCCCACCGTCATTGTATCAAGAGCTTTGACCACTGCAAGTACATCTTTAGTCTTTTTACTCCATGTCCTGCTTATCTTGATCACCAGATCTTTATATTTGCTCTTGTTTTCAGCTTTGTGCTTTATGCAGCTAAGTTGTACCAATATTTCATCCAGATATGTCTTAAAGGATGTAAAGGTTTCTGCTTCAACTCCATGTCTCAGTAGTTTGTTCCAGATTTCTGTGACTCTTTAAATAAAGAAGTGCTTCCTGGCTTCAGTCCTAAATGCAATTGCCCTTAATTTCCACTGGTGCCCTCTAGTACGTGATTCACTCTTTTATTTGAAAGAATTCAGCTGTACCTATTTTATCAATGCCTTTGTGAATTATGATGACCTGGATAAGATCTCCATTCAGTCTCCTCTGCTCGAGACTAAACAGATTCCAGACCAGTTACTGACTTTTTGCATATTCTCCCTATATCTGTTTGGGTGCTCTTAGTTTTTTTTCTCCCACATCCCAAAGGCATACATGTTACGTTATGTGGTGATTTTGAATTGGCCCAGTATGAGTGAGCCAGCGATGGACTGGCAATCTGCCCAGGGCTGGTTACTGCCTTTCTTGCTTTCTTGCTGTGGCTCAGTGACCTCAAAATTAGACAAAGGGTGTCTCTACAAAACTCCTATTGTTTTCATTAATAAGAGGTTGTATAACACAGTGGGCCTCTTCTTTTTATTACTAATTAGCTCTCTGTTCTGAGTAAGGGTGGGGATTTGAGCATGGTTTATGATTCAAAATCTTAAATGTTTCTGTGATATATGACAAATATTTCATTCCCGGTTCAAAAGACTTAAAATTTTGTAATTTTGTAATGGAAAATTGTGTTTCACTATCTAATTATAAAACATATTCTCTAATACATAGATTTAAAACAAACAAAAAATTAAAAAACAAAAATCAATATATATACACTCACCTAAGGGATTATTAGGAACACCATACTAATACGGTGTTTGACCCCCTTTCGCCTTCAGAACTGCCTTAATTCTACGTGGCATTGATTCAACAAGGTGCTGAAAGCATTCTTTAGAAATGTTGGCCCATATTGATAGGATAGCATCTTGCAGTTGGTGGAGATTTGTGGGATGCACATCCAGGGCACGAAGCTCCATTCCACCACATCCCAAAGATGATCTATTGGGTTGAGATCTGGTGACTGTGGGGGCCATTTTAGTACAGTGAACTCATTGTCATGTTCAAGAAACCAATTTGAAATGATTCGAGCTTTGTGACATGGTGCATTATCCTGCTGGAAGTAGCCATCAGAGGATGGGTACATGGTGGTCATGAAGGGATGGACATGGTCAGAAACAATGCTCAGGTAGCCAGTGGCATTTAAACGATGCCCAATTGGCACTAAGGGGCCTAAAGTGTGCCAAGAAAACATCCCCCACACCATTACACCACCACCACCAGCCTGCACAGTGGTAACAAGGCATGATGGATCCATGTTCTCATTCTGTTTACGCCAAATTCTGACTCTACCATTTGAATGTCTCAACAAAAATCGAGACTCATCAGACCAGGCAACATTTTTCCAGTCTTCAACTGTCCAATTTTGATGGGCTCGTGCAAATTGTAGCCTCTTTTTCCTATTTGTAGTGGAGATGAGTGGTACCCAGTGGGGTCTTCTGCTGTTGTAGCCCATCCGCCTCAAGGTTGTGCGTGTTGTGGCTTCACAAATGCTTTGCTGCATACCTCGGTTGTAACGAGTGGTTATTTCAGTCAAAGTTGCTCTTCTATCAGCTTGAATCAGTCGGCCCATTCTCCTCTGACCTCTAGCATCAACAAGGCATTTTCGCCCACAGGACTGGCACATACTGGATGTTTTTCCCTTTTCACACCATTCTTTGTAAACCCTAGAAATGGTTGTGCGTGGAAATCCCAGTAACTGAGCAGATTGTGAAATACTCAGACCGGCTTGCTTAAATTGCTTAAATCACCTTTCTTTCCCATTCTGACATTCAGTTTGGAGTTCAGGAGATTGTCTTGACCAGGACCACACCCCTAAATGCATTGAAGCAACTGCCATGTGATTGGTTGATTAGATAATTGGATTAATGAGAAATTGAACAGGTGTTCCTAATAATCCTTTAGGTGAGTATACATATATATATATATATATATATATATATATATATATATATATATATATATATATACCTACAGCATATGTTGTGGGAGACAATCCCAGGACAATGTCAGCTAATTGGGGTCTTCTTCACCACTTCATTTTATAGTCAACCAAATTCAGCCCAGCAGTATCACTTAATTGAACAAAAAAGCAGGGACCAACTGTCTGTAACAGCCATCTTAATAAATTCACTAGCCCCTCAAAAAGAGCAGTGTCATGAATGGCAACTGGGTCCTGGTTACATCTCTTTTTCAATTGGTTAATGGGTGGAATGGGCGAAGCTTATGTTGCAAGGCTGGAAATGCTGTCCAAACTTTTTTTCGTTTGTAGCTCCTACCTGTTGGAATGAGCTGCCCACCTCCTTGCAATAAATTCTAAGGAAGTTTGAGAAACGCTGGGTTAGACCTATATATATATATATATATATATATATATAGATATATAGATATATAGATAGATATATATATATATATATATATATATATATATATATATATATAGATATAGATATATATATATATATATATATATATATATATATATATATATATATATATATATATATATATATATATATATATAGTATGTGTGTTCCAAATGCAGTGCTTCGTTCTGTTTTCCTGTTACAATAACTGCAAGCCCATCTGTCTTCACTGCAGAGTGACTCCCAAAAGTGAACGTCTGTGATGGTCCTAATGATTGGCAGCAAAGAGGTAGTTATATGAAATACAGACTCTCCTTTATTGCTGCTTATTCACAGTTTTCATTTATATTCACAGTTCACACAAGATAATAAAAAGCAGTCAGGCCCCCACGATCCAGAATGGGATTCAGAATATAATGCTGTGTTATGCTAAAACATGAATTTATTGCAGCACCATTAGCCATTGCTCAGCAATCCAACACCATTTCTTGAAAGGTTATGCACCTTCATTAGAAGTGCCTCTGAAAATTGTAACAGTTTGTAGATACGTTGCATTTCCTTCTTCAAGTAAGCTAATAATAAGCTTCATTTTAACTGTAACAGTGTACTGTACAAAGTGCAGTCACCACCTAATCAGTTAACCGTTGTGGTGTTTTGTTCAGTTTGATAGTTAAAGTAATTGCAGACTTTACATTTTGATTGTGGAGGACAAGCCAATGAAACGCATATTTATTAAAATGTAAACTCAGCTGAACAAATAGACTCAAATTTGCAGTTTAAGGTCAACAAGTACGCTAATCTGCAAGGTTTCAGAGGAACACCAAATATCTGAATAAAACAGAATAGAAGGTGGTGCCAACTCTACATGGAGGGCACCTGTGGCAAAAAGTGCTTTTTGCCCTGGCTGCTACGATCATTCTCACCCATGCCAAAGACAAGCATAATAATCTACCTGTCAGTTCTGATGCGGTCCTGTCTGTAGTATCGGGACCCATGATGTTCTCACAACCCCAACTCTGGGTTGTTTCCTGCCATGCGGTTGAAGCTGCTGGGATTTGGCTTGGGACAAACTCTGAATTAAGTCAAGTATCTTGAGAATGTTATTTATGTAAAGTTATCCTTTCAGTGCTTGGACACATAGAGAAATCTTATTTATTCTTAAAATTCTGCTGTCTTTTGAACTGCCCTTTTTTTTGAGCTTTGGTTTTGCTTCCTGCTGTGTTGGTAGTTACACACTGAGCAGTCCATTGTAAAGATAGGGCAAGACTCTTTATCAGAAGAAAATGGCACCTCAGGGCAAATGAGTAGGAAAATGGTGACATTAAAAGAGGCCTTTATAAAGGATAGCTGCATTAATAAAGAGAGTCAGAATGACTATAATGAAAACATGTCTTACTCATTTGCCAACGTTTAAGAAGAGAGATGTTTCAGTTTTCCTGCTCACCAAGTCTGCGGTGTGTATTTGGCTTTGGATTGCTTACCTTGGAAGAAAACACACTCTCGCCCTTCCCTTTTGGTGGAATTATTTTGACCTTCGAAAGAGGAGCTGTGGTCTAGTGGTTAAGGTAACGACCGGTTGGTCACTTCATTTCCCACCACTGGAATTCTGTTAAGTGAATTACCCTGCATACATTTTGCTTCTAAGAATTTGGGAACAAGTCATCAGTCTGTAGGTTGAAAAATCCAGTAGAATATGTGAAAGTCACTATATACACATCATATATATTATTGAGCCCCTCTTATAATGGAAGGAGCACAAGACTACTACTACCACAGTCCTCCAGCTGCCTTCAAACTTTACAACAGGGTGCCCAGCTCAGATCTTGGAAGACCACAGTGGCTATAGATTTTCACTCTAACCATTTTCTTAATTAGTGTCAAGTTTTTTGCAGCTAATTAACTTCACTTAATTACTTTGCTGTTTTAAGATTAGAGACTCTTTAAATCGGGTGAGCAACGTTGGAGGGCCGCACTGGCTGCAAGTTTTTGTTTCAAACCAATTGCTTCATGAGAAGTCATTTATTGCTCAAGTGACATTTCTCTGGTTCATTTTAATTGCCTTGCCTTGTTAAGATTTTCAACCCTTAATTGCCTATTTTAGTCTTAAACAGCTGCATTCATTGTTTTTACTGCTCCTTATTAGCAATAAGATGCAAATGACAAAGGAACCAGCAGTTCTTCATCTGTTTTTTTTCCATTTTCAGCTATACATATTATTTTTGCAGTATTTGGTTAAACACTAGAATCCTTGAAGCCTACGAAAAAAGTCGTAACACTGGGCCACCTCTTTATCAACGTCTTTGTTTTGCAAATGAGTCAATCAGCACAAGCAGCAAGCAGCCTGCTATCCCATCGTCCACTAACACAGCCGAGGTTCCCCCAGCTCAAGTCTCTTTATGTGGGTGTGAGGTGCTTGGAGTTGTAGAGGGTAAATAATATATCGTTATTTGGAATACATACATTTCATGTGTGCTCAGTGTCTACGACGATCTGGGTAAATGTTGGATGACAGACAATGGGAAGCAAGAAATGCTGAAGACATAATTAAAACAGGAACTTTTTCCATGTATTTCTCCAGGAGCAGCATTGATCACCTCGGATTTACAACATATGCTTGAAATAGAAAATATCTCCCTTTCATTTTAATATGTTAATGTCCATTTTAGTTAATTAATAATGAATCAATTTATTGTTTAGACTTGGGTTTAGTTTTTGCATTTTTCCAGTTCTTCTAAATTTGAGTGGTTTGTCTAGCTTATGAGTAAAGTATTTATATGTCTGTCTGTCTGTCTGTCTGTTTCTGAATACATTTCACATCTAATTGTCTGTCATGTCTGGAGATTCATCCATTTGACTGTCTGTCTATTATAGAATACATTTCCTATCTATCTATCTATCTATCTATCTATCTATCTATCTATCTATCTATCTATCTATCTATCTATCTATCTATCTATCTATCTATCTATCTATCTATCATACATTGGCTTTCATATGCATCTGTCTGTTTTGTGTAGCCAGTGTGGCCTACTGTTTAAGGAGCTGAGACCCAGTAGAATCTTACCCCGATTACGTTACAAGGTATGGTAGTCATAGGTAGAGAACACAAGTGTCAAGGGTGCTGCAGCACCCGATATTTTGATTGAAGGTCCTGACATGCTACACAGTTTTTCCAGTGATTTTCAATTGTAGTGGGTATTTATATTATCTTAGCCAACTGGGCACAGTTGCAATGTGCTCTCGAGATCTCCAGTCGTGTAGATATACAATATATGTAAATCTTTTTGTATCTGGATATCAATTAAACACTGTTACATATAACTACCTGTGGTGGGCTGGCACCCTGCCCGGTGTTTGTTTCCTGCCTTGCGCTCTATGTTGGCTGGGATTGGCTCCAGCAGACCTCCGTGACCCTGTAGTTAGGATATAGCGGGTTGGATAATGGATGGATATAACTACTGTAGAATGCCTGGGTGGTGTTTTACCCTTGAAAGGTTTCTTTTCTCCGGCTTCTGTTCCACTTGGAGTTTTTGTTGTCCTCTATTCTCTGGCCCACAGCATACATTTACAGATCAATCACCATTTTCTGTGACCTTCTCCATTGGACACTCATTTCTTTCTGCTGTAATCAGGCTTTTGTCAATTGTCCAGCACTTTCAGCTTTTCTTCTGTATTAAAATGAACAATAGAAAAATGCATTGTTGTTGCTGTTTGCTTTTGTAATATCAAGGGTAATATGTTTATCCTCTTTAATAAAACCCTTGTGTGCGTCCAGTGTCCGTGTGTGTGTCTTCTGGTGAAGTGCGCATGTGCGGGGCCACACAGCACTTGTTCAGTCTCTTCCTGTGCATTCCCTGTGCAGAGAGAGACAGATACACACACAGGCGCGCACGAGTCACACACACACACACACACACAGGCGCGCGCGACAGACAGACAGACAGACAGACACACACACAGGCGAGAGACAGACAGACACACGCACAGACACAGAGGCGCGCGCTTAAGAGACACACACGCGAGAGACACACACACGCAGGCCCGCGAGAGAGACACACACACACAGGGGCACGTTTGCATTGTTACTTTTCTTGGTTGTTTATTAAATTTCAGATTTTTCAAATGTTCATTTTTTCCCCTGTGCTTAAAACTCATTAAAAAAGAGTTTTTAGCAAGCGGGTCATAAGGCTATAGCACAAATTCTTGCAGTGTTAGTTTTCTCTGTTGTTCAAGGTTTTCTTAGTGTTATTCAATGTTTTCACATTTAGTTTACTATTAAGATGTGCTTTCTATGGTATATTTAACTATATTTGTGCTTAAAAACTTAAAAAAAATCTATATTTACATACAGTTCATACGGTCTGGAACGGATTAATTGTATTTACATACAATACTATGGGGGAAATTACTTCGGTTCATGACCAAATTGTGTTAAAACCAGAGTTTTGGAATGAATTATGGTCGTGAACCGAGATTTCACTGTATTACTATCAGACAAAATTACAGGCATTTCACGGAAATACAAACCAGTATTACTGAGAGAGAAAATTAAAGGCACACAATAGAGTGACACATATTACAGCCACATACAAGGTCCCTTGCCATTTAATATAGACTGTTCATACAAATGTTTATGCACTACTGTTCTAGCGCCCGTTATTTTAACGGGCTTAATGTCTAGTAAATTATAAAGAGTAATCTTTAAATGAGATGTGTTCTTTTACCAGATCTTAACTAAAAGTGAATGAATTGTATGATTTTGTTTTATTTAATTATCCTATATTTTCGGGTCTAAATATACTTTTTATTGTATTTTAGAATGTCAGTGTCTCCTCAGATTGAGGAAAACAAGAATCTTGGAATTGATATTCTTTATTTAATAAATCAGTTTGTCATCTACAGGATGTGACTCATTTCAATCAACTGTTTCTTTGAACGTTAAATGTAAATAGTGTGACAGTGTGCCAAACACAGATATGTTTACTAAGCTGCGCCTTAAGTAAATTCGACTTTGCTTTTTTTTCCCCTTCATTGCAGCTAATTCATATTCTTATTAATATTTAATCCCATTACAAACCCAACCCCATTCTGTTAACAACAAATTCCTTGTAGGCTATTAAGTATAAGATGTCTCTGCCAGTCCTAATATGAATTTCAGTGCCCACAGCAACACAATGAATAAAATATGCATTCCTCTTTTTTCCTGCAGCGTAATTACAGGTTAGAGTTACACTGAAAGAATATAGCCGTGACGGTGATGGGATACATTTGCGTTTCTTACATAGAAATCCTGCACTGAGTCTTGATGTCTCGTAAATTGACCAGCAGCTGTTGATAGTCTTGGCAGTGTCTTTTTTGCAAAGGGAGAAAATGTGTACATTGTTTAATAGAGAGTTTATTGTGGCAGCGTCTAGCTTCTGTGCATATTTTATTATTATTTATTTATTTTTTTGATATTACTGATGTAGTAAGATGTATTCAGTAAAGAAGTTTGAAGTAAACAACTGTAACTTCTCTGTGTTTTGAATTCTTGGTGTAGTAGTTCCCTGTACGTTGAAGCATATAAATATTTACTAGCTCAGTTTCAGGTTAATTGCAGGGTGTTTGGTTTCATACAAAATATGGGGGGGAATGACCTGAGACGAATATTTAATCAGTGCTGGCACTTGTCAAAATGTTGTCTATTGTCTAGTGTTGCTTTTATTGCGTTTCATTCATGGATATTATGTTAGATGAGGGATAGGAACTTAAGAGCTTAATTCACAAGTTAACTGTTTACCCACACAGGTGCACCATATACAGGGTGAGCCAAAATGAAGTGCCACATTTCACAAGATCATTGTGCAAGTGGGTTGGAGTGGGGGTCCTTTGATAGGTGATCCCTTGTGGTTTACAGTCGGCAACATGTCTTGGACCGGTGCGCACCAAGCTTTCGCTGTCGAAGCATTCTTCAAAATAACGAATCTATCATCCCTACGCAATGCACCCTCTGAATGCAGTCCTTCTAACAGTGACGTCCCAAATCGTAAAAACAATTCTTCAGTTGTTGGCTAAATTTAGACAGATGGGTAACAACGTTTGAAAACATCCAAGCTGTAAGGGCATATATTTTGTAGTCTCTTAGATGCTCAGCACCCAAACCTGCTTCTGCTTTAGGCATTTCCAACACGTCTTTGAGAAGGATTTTGTATGAGGACCTTAATTTCTATCCATACAAAATGGTGGTAGTGGAGAAACTCACTGAGAGAGCCATAGAGAGCCATGTGCAAACCTTCTGCAAACCGTTCATTGAGATGCCATCGTCATATGCAGCAATAAAGCTCATTTCCATTTGAATTGTTGTGTAAATAAGCAAAACTTTCGCTATTGGGCTGAAACCAACCCTCATGAATTTCATCAGAGACCCCTGTGCAGTGAGCGTTTTACAGTTTGGTTCGCTGTTGTAGAATTTGGCATTGTAGGCCCTTTCTTTTTTGAGGAGCAGGGAGCAACGGTCACCGTCACTTCAGAATGCTACATTGAAATGCTAGCAAACTTTTTGTGGCCCCAACTGGAAGAAATGGATGTGGTGGACACCTGGTTTCAACAGGATGGAGCAAAACCTCATACGGTGTGGAGATTCCTTAGTTTTGTGGGAGATGTTTCTGGGGAAGCTAATCTCCCTGTGTGGTGATGTCATGTGGCCTTCACGTTCACCTAATCTCGCTCCGTGCGATTTTCTTCTTATGGAGCTATCTCAAGTCGAAGGTATGCACACACCGACCTCAAAATCTTGAAGCCCTCAAGGAGGCTATTCGACACAAAATCGCTTACTGTTCCCCTTGAAATGGCCGAACGAGTCATGCGAGTGTTCAGAAATCATCTCGAAGAGTGTATCGCTAACAATGGCCACCACCTTGAAGACATCATTTTTAAATCACAGTGAAAAAAATATCTTTTGTATATCCTTTCGTGTGTCGTAATGAAATTTATTTTATCGTTTTTGTAGAATAAACGTTTGAAATGTGCTACTTCTTTTGGCTCACCATGTTCTTTCCGGCCAGCTCCTCCTATATATTGCCAACTTATGGTAAAAAGCTAATGCTTCGAGTTAAACTCATATTAGTGTAACTTTTGTAAGTTAATATGAGATAGAACTTTCTTAGCTCTATCTGTAATACAGAGTAGTAATTAAGCCAGTTTGGAATTCGTTCCATTGCTAGCATGGACTGACAGACCCATTTGCAGTTTAATAATGGATAGGCATACAGTTTTCTGACCGTTTAGAAATGGTTCAACTGTATGAGCAAACCTAAAGAATGAAACAAGATATATTAGCTTTAAACTGGACTTTCCTTTGCTATATCAGTTTTTCTATATTTTTGTGTGAACTGTTTTACCTTTAACTAAAGCTTTTAAAATGAAGATATTTTGTCTCTGGAATCATTTCAACATGTCAAGCTATTGCCAGAATCCCATGAAGCAAACTAAAGCTGCTGAACTTTGGTACTTTTGGTAAACACAGCTACACTTATTGCAAATAAACCAATTTATTACAGTAAGAGCACAATTTTATTCTGTGACTTTCCCAGGATGACACAGTATGTCGGAAAGTGGAAAGTGAACTGGGAGGCAGTGTAGTTTGGCATAGTGGTTAAGACTTTGGACATCAAACCCTGAGGTTGTGCGTTCAAATCCTGCTATTGACACTGTGTGACCATCAGCAAGTCACTTGATCTGCATGTGTTCCCTGCAGTTGGAAAAACAAAAAAGAAGTGTGGCCATTTGTATCATAAATGTCGTAAGTTGCCTTGGGTAAAGGCGTCAGCCAAATAAGTGCATGTAAATGATTTGAAATTCAATGCCTTATCCTTTACACCATCTTAATTGCTGTGTTTGATGTGGTTGAATATGATATCATATTTTATCTTGAATAGTAAATTCATAGAAGTGAAAGAAGACAGAGCAAATAGAAAGGAACCGCTATTCAGACTTGCTCCCAAATCCATATTTTGTTTGAAACCCTATTAGTTCAATTCAAGGACATCAGAAAAAAGATGGAAGCCTTCCTTTGATGGGATTCAAATCCATCGCAGAAAGTACTCACGCATACATGCATACTCAGTCAGACTGGAACAAATTTTGAGTCGGCACTCATCCATTCTTTGAAGGCATCATAGACACAGGGAGGTCAACCAGAAACCATTAATTCCATGACAGGATTCAAGCTCAGACCTCTGGACCTGTAAAGTTGCAGCATCAACCACTGCACCACCATGATACTCTCCCATTCAATTACCCTCTCACAAATGATTTTATGTAACAGAATCTCAGGTATGAAAGTTGCTTGCAGTATGCATTAGTGGTTAGCAGAGGCAGCCTGGAAAGCCTCTAATCTCATTTTCCTCCCGCAAACTTTCCATTCACTAGAGTGCAGCTGGCATTAAAACAATAAAAGGCTTCAATAGTACATTAGACTGCATTAGGAGTTAGATGATCACAAACCTATTGACTACACTGGGAGTGTGAGGTGCCCTCAGTAAACATATTTGAAAAGAATGATAAGTGTTTCCAAAAATTTAAGCATATCACATCAAGAGAGCCTCAAGTATAACAGACTCACTGCAAGGAAGAGACACCCTGATTAGTCATATGAGCCAACAGAGTTCTCCTGAGTAAATCCTTGTCATGGCACCAATAAAAACAGATTGTCTTCACTTAACAACTGACCCCTGGAATGCCTACTCAGGTTCACTCTCTGAGCCACTTGGGCCAATCGAGTTCTCATCAATTAATCCATATCTCTGCACAAGTGAAAGGGTACTGACTCAGGACGCCAGCTGGACATACATCTTATCACTTTTTATAATTTTGATGGATGACAGAGTTAGGCTAACATCCCGGCCGGGAGAAACCCTGTATCCTTATCTGGCAGGTAGGCCAGTGTAGTGGATGGAAAGAGGGGGGTCTGCCTGCACACTGGAAGGCATCATTCCTGGGTCAATATGTCCATTCATCTACTTACAGAGCATATTGGCAGTTGTGGTCTCATGGGGTTGCCCTGCTGGTTTCCCTGGATACTGCCAGGAGGAGCTGTTGGGGAGGGATGTCCCTATTTTCAGGGGCTTCCTTCTGACCCAGGAGCCCTTCCTCCTTGACACTGGAAGTATCCCTGAGTCCGGCATAAAAGGGGCCACCTGATGAGGAGGTGGATGAGAATCCATGGGAGAAACATATTGCTTGTTGTGCGGTCTAGAAGGAAAGAAACTGAAACCCTGTGGATATAGTTTGTGAAATAAAAGCCTTGTATTTGAACCCAGGACTGTGTTTTGTAGTTGTGTCTGGGCTTTGGGGTGCTGTAACACCCCCTATGGGTCACAATATACTGTATAAAGAGATATTGAAATTTGCATTCCATTTGTTCACCGATTCATTTTCTAACCCACTTGTTCGGTTAAGGGTAGTGGCTTATTATGGAAACACCTTGGAAGGGAAGCTACCCCAATATTAAAATTTATTAATTAATGCAATTAGTGAAATATACAAAATAATTATGAAAACATAATCGACTGTATCCAGAAAGTGTAAACCATATATATTATTTAATTGTTTCAATTTTAGGATTAGATATTCAAATCAAGGAGCATTTTAATTACAATCAAGTTGAAAGGTATGTTTAGGCAGCTACCGTACTAAAAGCTAAACCACTTTTTTTGCCTTATTTTTAAATCAGAGGATTTTTTTTATATTTTTAAAACTAATTTTTTATTAATTATTTTATTTGAGGTTGTTTAATGCAATGTGAGACAGTAATGTTACTATGACTACGTGAAAACAGAACTCAAGACCATGTGAAAAGGTTGGTTTATCAAGGTGTAACTTTTTATTTCATGGCCATTAGACCAGCTGAAGAATGGTGGAAAAAGTTCAAAAGAAGTTTGCTGCAGTGTAGGTCACCACCGGTACGTCTGTTGTCGTTTTGGTCCAGCAAATGATGAGGACTCTCTGTTTGATGAGGGATTTATATGGTGGCAGATGGGAAGAGGTGTGGTCAGGGGTGGAGCTACTGCTCTTCTTCCTGGTTGGTGCCTCTGTCTGTGAGGATGAGAGGAAAATAAGTCAATTTCTGTGACACCCAAATCTATCCCCTGTGCACCCTTTTAAACCTTTTAGACGCTATACCCAAGGTTTTGACTTTTTTTAAAATTCATTGAAGATGGCCATGCCTCAAATTCACATTAGTTGGCAAATACCTTACACTACTTAGTCCTGCTGTACCTGTGTGTGTTAAGCTCCTTTCGAGTGGACCTGCCTCTCTGATGATCCAGGTAACAATGGAGGAGGATGGAAAGACAGGAGCAACCAGATTTGTGGACACCTCACCAAAAAACAGAAACTCTCATCCCCATGATTCCTGGTTCTGTGTCTTGAAGGTTGGACTCACCAGCCATCTAAGGTCACACATATAATGGTAGTTGATGTCATTGCTTTTTCTAGCGGCAGTTGATAAGCTGAATGATTACAGCACAAGATTACCGTCTCACTTCAAGGTGTCTCACAATGGGTAATAAGAGCACAGCGTGTTTACATTGAGTATGGTTATTATACACACTGTGATTAACTGTTGATATTGTGGACTGACATGGTGGTCCCTGTTGGTGACCTCAAAGATGGCATTATGCCGCATGTGGCCTGTATACTTGATTAGATTCATAATTCCATTGTAAACCGTATTGCAAATGATAACATTTAGATCTGTGATTGAACGCCTGAATCCTTCTTATTACAACAATTACATCTCCTAGAAAAAGCCATTGACAAAGCCAGTTTTTTCAGCCAACGACCTCACCACAGCAATAAAAACGTGTAGTGATTATCATTAACAAGTTTTCATTGTACAAAATGATCTCAATTCCCAGTATTTACGCACACTCTAATTCTTAAATTATCATATTTGGCAGCATTTCTTTCACATGCTAATAAAATGAACAACTGGAAAGCTGTAAAAAGCAAAAAAAAGGGGGCTTCTGTAATTCTTGGTTTTATGTCGGTTAGATATGGATTATTGTATATTCTGAGCACCATAATAAACAAAGTTTTGATTTGCTGGCCACACGTTATGACACTAAAACGAACCCACAGGTAACTTTTTATAATGACTATAAAGTTACAGTTTAAAAGAAATGCTTTATAAAACAATGAAAAAGGTTTTCATATTTATTTTTCAAATATGAAGACAAAAACTGAATAAGAAGATGTTTCAAGATCAATGCCATCTGCCATCCTTGATCAGTCTTGGTTTTCGAGTATCAGATTACCATCTGTTACAGAGAAGCCGTGCCCAGTTTATAATCATAGTTTATCTCCTGCAGACTGATGACACACAGATAAATGAATGGTCTTTCTTTTTTCCCCTTCTTCCCCTTCCTGTCTGTCCGAATAGAGTAACAAATAGAAGAGCCCTTTGATAACCTCAGTAAATGGTTCCTCACCTCTGGCTTTGAGTGTCCTGTCTCCTTTTAATAAACACAAGGAATTTAACAAAGTCCAAGTCTGGACTGAGTTTCAAATGTGGTTTGTATGTAGGTACTGTATGGCTATTCAACATCTATCTATCTATCTATCTATCTATCTATCTATCTATCTATCTATCTATCTATCTATCTATCTATCTATCTATCTATCTATCTATCTTATCTCCCCAAAGTAGGTAGAGTTTCTTTTGGCAGCGACCCCTTGGGGCACCCAGGGAACCCAACAATGTTGCCATTCGAGACTACAGGTCCAGGGATACCCTGTAGGTGTCCAAATCATGAGCTGACTGGAGAAGCACTGCCACCTTTTGTGTTGGGGGATAAACTGTCCCATTTATCCACTATACCCTAACTTCCCCGATATCATTAGCTATCCTGGTAGATTTGCTTCCTCCATTACATTGTCCATCCATTATGACCTTTTGGATGAATACGGGAGCACTCTTCAACACTTTTCAACACTGTTTATTCATTAAAAGGTTATTGTTATAGCTATCTAGTACCAGCTGTCCAATATCTGTCCGTCTTATTCCAATTCATCAATATTATTATCAGCCTAATAACTGCTCACCAATGACTCTCATCTCCTCTCACTCTTTCTTTTTCTCTTTTCCTATTTTTCTCTTGGCAAATTGTATTTGCTGTCAGTCTATTGGCAGCCTATCAATATCTGCCTGACTTTATGTTACCAAGTCATCATTGTAACCATCTGTCATTTAGTGGATCATCAATGTCTGTCTGTCTATTAGCAGCTTACCTCTGCACTGTATGCCTCTCAGAATATGGACAGCTTGGCCAGGTGTCTGTCTACGCTTTTGTAGCTCATCCCTGCCTTTCAGTCTGTTTATTAGTTGCTTTCTTCGTTAATATGTGATTGTCAGTCTGTCAGTTAACATCTCATTGCTATCAGTCTGTCTGTCTAATAGAAAGTCACAATTTTAAGTATCTATCTATCTATCTATCTATCTATCTATCTATCTATCTATCTATCTATCTATCTATCTATCTATCTATCTATCTATCTATCTACTGTATTATATAGTGCCTTTCATTTCTATCTATCTATCTATCTATCTATCTATCTATCTATCTATCTATCTATCTATCTATCTATTATATAGTGCCGTTCATATATGTCTGTCTGTCTAGCTGCCATACAGTGCTCGACACATTGAGCCTATTCGGACTAACTGCTAATCCTCCACCTCCTTTCACTTTACAGTGGGCTTACATTTCTCATGTTTCAAATCATGGAAACCTAAAACTAGGAGTGAAAGCAAGCAGAAATTAATAAGGAGAACAACAAAAAAGGTTAGACTGCTGCTGCCAGGTGGTTACCAGCCTAATTCTGAAGGCCTGCGCTGATATCATTAACTAATGTGCTTCCGGAAAGGTAGTTTGATCAAACCTGAAGTTCAAGTGCTCTTCCTCTTCCCATTGTCCTTCTCTTCAGTAGCGGAGGGTGTGGTGATGAAACCAAATCATTTTTTTGCAACCATACCCCAGTAAGGTGGAGGAGGGGGGTGGGCTCTTTCTTTTTTGAAAGACTAGATTGTAGCCTGCTATAGCCTGAGGTGAGACACTGTAGCCAACATCTGAGAAAGAGAAGATTTGGCCAGTTTGCTTAGGTAATGCATAGTGTCACCAATGCTTCAGTGAGGCCTGACCTTCTTTCCTGCCTAAAGGACAGTGAAAACCTGAGCATGAGAGTCCGGAACGTCAAGTTTTAAGAAAGAGATATTTTTAGGTAGTAGTGAAGAAGTGTGCTTTATAGATTTAATTGCATCATAAGGTTTAGAACCTTGTAGTGTTCACCCATTCTTTATTTTACAGTCATGTGAAAAAGTAAGTATCTTCCATAGAGGTTTTTTCTTTTTTAACATATGTGGACACATCAATGAAAAATGAACAGATATGAAATTTCAATCTGTGAAAAATGTAATCCCACCCCCAACCTCCCCCCGACTCTAATAGCTGGTATTGCCCCCTCAAATCAGTGTTTCCTAAAGCTGTCCAGCACTCTCTGGCATCGACTAGGAGAACTCCATTCATTCTTTCAGCTGTGTGATGTTTGAAGGGAGTCTTGTGTGCCCAGCCCTTAAATCTCCTCATCAGTATCTCCATAGGATTCAGAACTGGGCTTTGACTTGGCCATTCCAGAACCCTCCATTTCTTTTTTTTCAGCCATTCCTTGGTGGGTTTATAGGGATATTTAGGATCATTGCCAAGTTGCAAGGTCCACTTTCATTTGAGCTTCAGTCTTATGAGTGATGTTCTCACATTATCCTCAAGCACCCACAGGTAGAATGACGAACTTCAAGTAGATGCTGTGATGGGGAGCTGCTCAAGCCTTAATACAGCAAAACAGCCCCAAAGTGTAACATTTACACCACCATGCTGTTTGTTCTGGTCAAATGCGGCCTCTAGTTTTCACCAAACATATCTTCATTGTTCCAGAAGTCCCGGTCTTTTCTTAGGTGCTTATGGACAAACATTAGTCTTACCCTGATGTTCTTTCTGTTGTTAATGACACCCTTCCTATGTCTAATTTGTGAATCCTCTTTCTAACGGTAGACTCTTACACTTTGACTTCATCTGAGGTAAGAGCCTGTTGGCCCTTTGATGAAACTCTGGGCTACTTAAAGATGTCTTTCAGCATCTTGTGTTCTGCTCTGTGGATGAACTTACCGGGGTAGCCAGTTTTGGAGAAAATGGCAGTTGTTGGAAATCTTCTACACTTGTACAGGGGAAAGGCTGCTCTCCAGTATTTTAGGAGATCTTTTTAAATCCCTTTCCAGACTCATAGACATCTTTAACCTTCTTTTCTGATGGTCAAAGAGAGCTCTTTCAATCTCAGCATGATGATGACACACTCTTCAACAACAAACTAAATGTCTGTGGTGTCAATAAGAGAGATTCAAGGCCCTCTCTGGTGAGGTTCTAATTATTTGCACCTCATTCTAATTTGAAGTTTTTGAGGTAGTGATGAAAGTAAGGGGGGTTTACTTGTTCCATGTATGACATTTGTATTTATATTTACAATAAAATATATCTATAACCTAATAGAATGTGAGGTTATACAGCATGATGTGTGGATTACAAGTCCAAGGAGGCTTTGCTGAAGCTTTATAACACACTGGTGAGGCCAATGATACAGTAGAACAATACAGACAGGCAAACATGGTGGTTTTAAAGCCAGGCAGGGGAAGTGATGTCATCGTATGCCTGAACCGAAAGTGACGTCATTGGGCCCGGAACCAGAAGTAATGTCATCAAGATTGGAACCAGAAGTGACGTCATCTAGCCCAGGCGAAATTTCCTGTGGTTGGTCTACCGATGAAAAAGAGGAACAGTCAGGGGACTCTGCCACCCTCTGGTCTGGCATGGAATTATCCATTTTGTGAGCCCTTCAGCTGCCTCCCATTCACATGTGTGTGACAATGGAAATACACTTGGAAACTTGTTAAGGGTAAATTTCGCACAAACATAAAGAAGTTTTTCTGTACACAAAGAATGATAGACACTTGGAATAAGTGACCAAGTAGTGTGGTGGACAGGAGGACTTCCAAAACTCGACTTGATGTTACTTTAGGAGAATTAAGTAGAAAACTGGCAAGCTTTGTTGGGCTGAATGACCTGTTCTCGTCCAGATTGTTCTAATGTTCTAATTTATTTAAAGTATGCAATGGAGTACAAAATGTCTATGTGATGCATGATGTTTGTTTTATTATATCACCGTCATCTTAGATGTTGTTTAAACAAAGATCAACGTTTGAAATCTACATATGTTGGAAAGGAAAAGATAACATTTCATGGTGGATACTAAATTTTCACATGACTGTATATAGCTTGCATTTGGTGTTGTATGTTTTGTGCATATTCAAATAATGCAGGATGTCATAAGGCTGCTGCCTCACCACTGTAGTATATTTGAGTTCAATTTCTAGCCTGATCATTGTGTCTCCAGGGTGTTGTCTGCATATTCTCTCTATGTCTATGTTAGCGCTCCTCTGTTTTTTAATTCTGCATCCCAGAGATCTGAAGGTTAAGTTAACCTGTGAATTGTCCCAATATGAATGCAAGTGTGATTTTGGAACCATGATAGACCAGTACCTCCATCCTGGGCTGGTTTATGTCTTATGCCTGAAGGACTTGGCCCCTGTTACCCTGAACTCGATTAACTTATTCAATAACAGATGGAAAGAATACTTCAGAAGTACCAGAATGCACTTATGTAAATGATCAGCTTGTACAGTAAGTCGACGCACCACTGCTGACATCTCCATATATTGTTGAAATTTCACTTGGGAATGCTGTAAACTGCTCATTCTGCAACTAGTGCGAGAAGTTAATTTTGTTCACGGCTCTCTAGTAATAGGTTATTGATTGGCATGACATGTCAGGACCTGAATAAAAATCAGGGCTTTATCTAATGGTCTGGGTAGCTTAACTTGCCATTTCAGCTGAATCATTTTGCGGACACTTTTATTCATTGTTTCTCTAGTATATTTTTCTAAGAAGTTTTCACCCCCTTGGAAGGTTTGCCATTTTCTTGTTATGCAACATTGAATCTCAGTGGATTTCGTTTTGGATTTTTGACATCGATTAGCAGAAAAATACTCTTTAATGTCAAAGGGGAAACAGATCCCTGCAAAGTGGTCTAAAATTAAGTTAATACTCGAGTACTAGAAGAGGAAACCCACCCTGTTAACACTCGAGTACCTGAAGGAGAAACCCACCCTGCCACAATAAGAACATGCAGACTGTGAGTGGGCTAGAATTCAAATCAAGGACTGTGGGGTGTGAGACGGCTACACCTATCTCCATGCCACTCACCTCATTTTGATGAATTCCTTCATTCTCTTGGCTTAACTCAATTGCACTTCATAAAAAACAATAGTAAGAATCTTTATATATAATACGCTACCACGGCTGTTTGTTTGTCTGTCCAGGATTTTAAATCACCTGTAGCTCGCAAACTGTTTGAACTATTGACCTGAAGTTTGGTACACATATACTGTGTGAAGTCTACTATCTGCTTTCAGGGTAATGATTGGCCGCCAAGGTTATTCCTCATTTTATTTTTATTTTATTTTATTGTAGAATCAATTCTCGGCAGCGTGTGGTGCATGCGTACGGGTGCCGTTCTCATTCTTTACCACCTTCGCCGCCACTTCCTCTACCTCTTCATATCTTAAATCATTCTTGAGGCAGATTGAAGACTTAATAGCCAGCTTAAGTAAAAAATGAAAGTAAATACAGTAATTGCAACACAAACACTAACGTGAAAAGATGCTGACGGAAAAAGAGAAGAGGCAGGCCGCTAGGATGAAGAAAAGAAGAGATGCTCAGGAAGCAGAATGCGCATCAACCTCTGAACAAATGAACGCTAAAACATACAAAGAAAGAGGATGAAAACTAGGAATGGTCAAGTCAAGTGTATTCCAGTGTGCCGTTACTAGCATTTTATAAGTAAGGGCCCAAAATATAATATGACACTGCAGGCAGCCTTCAACAACAAGGTGGTTTTCACCTTTCAAGTGGACGTTTCTTGCCACATGGGTAAACTGTCTCTTAATTTAATGTTGAATTATTCACTTATCATTTGTATTATTCTTTTATTTTCCACACTTTGTACTGTTGTACCGTGTTTGCCCTTATGAATATAGTGAGAAGTCAAGCAAAATGACATTTTGCTTGACTTCTCAATACTTCACGTTTGGAAAAGCAGTTTAGTTTAATTTTAAATGGTCAGAATGAAGCTGATTTTGGCTTCAGTGTATCTCAAAATGGATAAAGGAATGTAGAAAATAATTAGTACAGTATATATTATTGTACACATGGTTTCAGTCTTTATGATTAATGAAGCACTCATTGAAAAATTAGATTCTGTATATACAGCATGTTTTCTGTGAGCAGCACTATTTAGTCTGCATTGATATTTTAGCTTCTGCATTTCTTTTTAACTGTGTAACTGTATATAAGTCCAATTTAGTAGAAAAATCTCTGCTGTGCTATGCCTGATATATGAGAATTCTTTTGCATTAGAAGGTTTTATTTTCCTTGCTAGACAATGATGTATGGTGGTGAAGTGTGCAATATGAAAATTTAACGCTAAAGTATAGTAAGTGCTGATGCAGAGGAAAAATGCCCTAAGATGAATCAGCATTCATTTTTAATTTCAAGATTTTCTCCATAAACATTCTAAGGTGTGCTAAATTTGCAAAAAAAATATAGAAGGTGACTCAGTTTTAGAAATTTAGTTTCTTAATCTCTGAGAAGGCAAAGTCAGAGGAGCATGCTCATCATTTTACCAGGAGACTTTTCTGTCACTAAGCCTGTGAATGGACGTCATTGAAGGATGTTACACACACAGGGCTGTGAAGTCAGAATCTTGGAGTTGGAAGCAATTATTGGGTTACTAGAGTCGGAGTCTGGAAAAATGTACTTGAGTCTAACTCTGACTAAATGTAAATTATAATATAACCAGTAATGGCGCACTGCGCAACAACAAGCAGTGAATACACTTGACTTGAGCATTCCTAGTTTTCATCCTCTTTCTCTGTACGTTTAGCATTCATTTGCTCAGAGGTTGATGTGCTTGCTGCGTCCTGAGCAGCTCTTCTTTTCTCCATCCTAGCGGCCCGCTTCTTCTCTTCTTTCGTCGGTATCTTTTCGTGTTAAAACTGATTAAGTCAGGGTTTGTCTTGCAATTATTTAGTACGTTTTCCTTGATTTTTCACTTAAGCTGGCACTTAAAGTCTTCAATCTGCCTCAAGAATGATTTAAGATATGATGAAGTAGGGGAAGTGACTGTGAAGGTGGTAGGGATGAGAACGGCGCCTGTACGCATGCACCGCTCGGCCGCCGTGCTGACCGCTGGCGAGAGTTGATTCTACAATAAAATAAAAATATAAAGAGGAATAAACTTGGAGGTCAATCATCACCCTGAAAGCAGACAGTACAGGTCACGTAGTGTATGTGTACCAAATTTCAGGTCAATTGATCAAATGGTTTGTGAGCTACAGGTGATTTAAAATCCTGGACAGACAGACGGACAGCCACGGTAGCGTATTACATAAGAAGATATCTTAAAATTTCCAATTTCACATATACTGAATCGATTAAACAATTTTTTCTTCAAGACGTCTGATAAAAATATAGCTTCTTTTTTAATTTTTTGAGTTTAGTTTTGTATTTAATGGTTAGTCGGTGTTTTTAAGCCACAACAACATCACTACAGCCTTTAAACTTTAACAGTGCTATAAAGTAGCCTGTTGATTCACACTGGCAGTGATGAAGTGCCTTGTGTCTTGCATACCGTGGGCCTTCAATCAACACAGTCAATATATTAGCCTATTTACAAACTGAGGAGTTGGTGGTATCAGAAATTGAAGAGTCGTGGTTGGAGTTTTAGTCAAAGGTTTTGTGCACCGATTCCAAAGCCCATTTGCATCTAGGGGACCCCCATAAGACAAAAAAATCAGTGTATTAGATGCTTATTAATGTCTGGTCATTTGTGTGGTAGCAGCTCTCCAATGTCTGCTTGTCTGTCAATCTGTCTTGCCGTATCTCGTTGCAACTCGTGGTTATGGTCTTTTGACAGCTCATTAATACCTTTTTGTTGTAAGTGCTGTCCTGACTCTGACTCCCGGAATGGATCAGCATATCGTCATTATTTTAGCACCTCAAGATTGCAGCCTGTCTGTCTGTCTGTCTGTCTATCAATATATAGTTAGCTTCTCATGCTCAATCTGTTAACGGCTCATCTCTGCCTTCCAGTCAGTGTGCTGTTTGCTGTGATGCTGTGAAAGACGGCCAGGAACTTTACCCGGCCGAGACGCCTTCAGCTTGGGAGGATGGGGAGACATCTTACACAGGGTTTTGTCTCACCCGGGACACTAGATGGCAGCCCCCCTGGTCTACAGCATTGCCATGGATTCCCAAAGGGCATCCTTGGAAATGGAGTTTACCAACTCAGCCCTGTTGGGCTCCGTTGGCGGTGCCAGAGGGTGGTGTGGGGAACTGGGGAGCTCTACTTTGTTGGGCTACCACCTCACCCGGAAGTACTTCTGAACCATAGCTTTGGGACATTAGAAGTGCTTCCGGGTGTCACATCAAAAGAGGTGCCTACTACTCTGGGACGGAGTGGAGGAGAGAAGGCAGAGAGATGACAAAGAAAAAGAATATTGCTGTGTGCTGATTTCAATTGTGGCTATGATTGTTGTGTGGGAAACTTGCCATTGAAGAGTTTCAAACAATAAAAAGCTTTTGTGTTCTGTGCAACATGTATCCGAGCATGTGACAGGTATTTGGGGGGCTGGAGCACCACCTAGGGACCACAGGTGCTTTTTAATATCTAGTTGTCTATCTATTGGTCTATTGGTAGCTGGATCGATATCCATCAGTCATTAACTTCACGGCTCTCCGTTATTAATGTCTGTCTGTTACTAGCTCATCTCTGTCAGACTGAGTACAGGTGTGTTTTTGAGTGGGTCTTCTTGCTGGACTGGCACCTTGTCCAGGGTTGACTTCTACCTTGTAGTCAAATGCTATTGTCATACATATTGTTCCTATGAGAGCCTAATCCGTATAAGTGAGTGGGTTTCAAAATAAATGGATGGATGGATGTTAGCAGCCTTCCTCTGTCTGAATGTCTGCAGTATCTATTAAATGCTCATCAGTCTCTGTGATCTGTTTCTCTCTGGTGGCAGCTCATCAGTGTCTCCCTATCTGTTAGCAACTCACCAATGTCAGTCGGTCTGTCTTTTGTCATCTCATCAGGTTTACGTCTGCCTATTAGCAGCTTTCGCTGTCTGTCCAATCTGTTAGCAGCTCAACAGTATCGTCTGCCTGATTTTTGGCAGCTCATCGTTACTGTCTGACTGTTCATATTAGGCGATTAACAGACTGCTCGTCAGCTCAGCACGAGTAAGTATGGATGTGTGGACGAGTGTGCCCTGTGATTAACTGGCATCCTGTCCAAAACTGTTTTTTCCACATTGCACCCAATAGTGGCATAGGTACCAATTCTCACGTATTAGAGAATGGATGAGTGTTAGCAGATCATCACTGTCTGTAAGTCTCTGTACGAGCAGCTCATTGGCTTTTGCCTGCCTATTGGCAAGCCCTCCTCTTTTGTCTGTCTATTGGCAGCTCATCAGTTTGGGGCCTGTCGATTGGCAGCTCACCAGGGTCTGTCTGGGTGTCAGTTCATCAGTTTTTTTGTCTGCCTATTAGCAGCTCATCACTGTCAGTGTGCCGGTAGACTCTCTGCTAGCAGCACATCTCGATCAGTCACTCAGTATTTTAGTAGCTCTGTATTCTTTTCTGTCCTGCTTCAAAGTAAGGTGCTGTCCATGAATCCATTCTGACTGGGTTGTAAGCCACACCAATGGGTGCTAATCCATCACGAGATGCACAAAAACTATTAATAGCTTTGCTGTGTATTCATATGCTTATAATAGGAGGAAACACGTTTTGCTTTATGACTAACTGAACAAAAAAAAAATGTGTGTCAAGGAGATTGTTGTTCTCCTACCAGGCTTTGGATCCCAACTCAAAGCTTATGTTCCCCTTAGTTTGTTTTGCACTTTAAAATGTATTATCCTGACCTCAATATTTGAATTATGCTTCACGCAGTTCTTTCAAATGTCTTTTTCTCAAGTACTTAGCGATGTACCATGAGAACACGTATAGTTCTGATTGCTCGTGTCTGCTTTTATTTGAATTATGTGAATAACGTTAACTGTCATCCTCACCTTTTTTTTTGCAACATAAGGCAATGAGGTGGCAGGTTAGGGAGAGCAAATCCCTCATTGCTGCACACATCTCCCCGCGTTCATCTGCAGTTCACAGTAATCGCTTGCAGGTTGGCAAACACTAGCTGCTGTTTGGAATTACATGGCATCTGGGTGCTGTTAGGCTATGCAGACTGCATCTCGAACTTTGTGTCATGGGTAGGAGATAAGGGGCAGGTGGTAGTCCCTTTTTAAGCCGAGACAGCTGGCATCATCCTTGGATAAAGCCTTGCTTTTTTGTTAAGTCGAACTTGCCAGATGAGACTTGTTTGTTAGTGTTATTGATGATGCTTTGTTAACGCTTTACCTTCACTCTTCTCGTTTCAAACCAGGGTCAAGCATTTTTCTTGATTAGTTTGCTTCTCCAGCGAGTGTTATGAATCTTTGTTTTAAATATACATGGATTCATTTTGGACTGTTCTGGTTTATTGTTATAAATCAAGATTGCTGAGAAAGGCTCTAGCTGCCCCACAACCTTTCCCCGGATAAGTAGTTTAAGAAAATTAAATTTGTGTGGCACTATTTTGTTGTTTTTCTGTAAAACTGTACCATTTTGGATTCTTACTTTGTGCTATTATTTCTAGTTCTAGTGCCATTATTGCTGTCATTATCTGAGCTGTAATTTAGCTTTTTATCATCTTTCTCTGGGCTTTAAAACTAATCAAGGCATCTTTTGGTGGGTTAAGGGGGTACATAATTGGTTCATTTATTTTTTGTTTTGGTATGTTCTTAATAATGTTTAAAAGTGAAAATGATTTATGGCAGCGCCAATTTGTTTTAAGATGTGGACGCCATTTTTTGCTTTCTCCTTGGCCTGATTGCCAAGCATTTGGTGTGCAAGGCTGTGTGGCATAGTGGTCAAGGCTTTGGACATCAAACTCTGAGGCTGTGGGTTCAGATCCTGCTACTGACACTGTGTGACCGTGAGCAAGGCACTTCATCTGCCTGTGCTCTAATTGGAAAACCAACAGTAATGGAACCAATTGTGTCATAACGGTTGTTATTTGGCTAACACAATTATTTATGGCGACTAAGTATATGAAAATGTCAACTGGAAGTGTGCGGTGAATGGCATCACTAAGTAGGTAAAGGTCAGCATTTTGTACTGCCTAGTTTGTCCAAGTTTGTGGATCAGTGAAGAAGTGACTAGCATGCTCATTAGTGTTTCAGTCTGATTTCTGGCAATGAATTCTTTTGTAATTGACTTTGACTTTCATCTTATGTTTTGGTTATGTGAAATTGTTTTGTTTTTTGTCTCTTCAAAATAATGTGCAGTTATTTTGTTTATTATCTTGTTCTCTTCTTTATCAATTCCTAGTTTGTCCAAGTTTCTGGATCAACAAAAAAATGACTAGTATTCTCGCTATTGTTTCAATCTGATTTCTGGAAATGAATTATTTTGGTAATTGATTGGGACTTTCATCTTACATCAAGAACACGGGGACACACTTGTTAAGGGTAAATTTTGCACAAGCATTAGGTCGTTTTTCTTTACACAAAGAATGATAGACACTTGGAATAAGTGGTTTATTAGACAGTAAGACTTTAGGGACATTCAAAACTTGACTTGATGTTTTTTTGGAAGAAATAAGTGGATAGGACTGGCGAGCTTTGATGGGCTGAATGACCTGTTCTCGTCCAGATTGTTTTAATGTTACGTCTTGGTTATGTGGAATTATTTTGTTTTTTTTGTCTCTTCAACTACTTCCACACTCCCTAGGTTGTTCAAAATTGTGGATCAACAAATAAATGACTAACATTCTCATTAGTGTTTCAGTCTGATTTCTGCTAATGATTTATTTTGTTAATGGTCTACAAGTTTCACCTGACATTTTGATTATGTGAAATTTATTTTGTTTTTTGACTCCTCCACCATTTTCACATTACCCAGTCTATATATACTTTTGTGGATAAACAAAGAAATTAATAGCATTCTCATTAGTGTTGTAATCTGATTTCTGGCCATGAAGTCCTTTTCATAATTGACTATGACTTTCATCTTACATTTTGGTTATGTGAAATTATTTTGGGTTTCAAGTCCTCTGCTACAGTCATAGATTTAGTATTTAGTTTCATATCCTGGGATTATTTATGAGGGTCATTTGGTATGTATGGTAAAAAACATGTTAAACATATTTTTTTGCAAAATCACTTCAAATTTATGTAGAACATAAAGAACGCGTCGGTTCTGGCTAAAATTTGGCCTGACCTACTTTGAAGAGTGACACTTGCTAGCCGTGACATCAGCCATGAATTGTGGCGCCATGACATAGAAATTTACTGAACTTATCAAACGACCTTTGTATTAGGAGACTGTCTTCCTGTTACTAAACCTCCACTGTGTATCCTAATTCCAATCTCATTTAGATACTGCTGCAAACTGTAATAACAAAAAAAAATAAAATTTTGAGGCCTCTAAAAGACCCTTCCTAACCTGTCCAGAGAAGGCCTCATGTATGGCAGCCTGACTCCAATAGTCCGCTGGCTGGCTTTGGCCTACACTGTCCTTAAAAAGGATTTTTTTTTTTGGTTTCAAAAGTTCAGAATATCTTTAATGTCCGAAAACATAGCATAAATGCACTTCTAGGGAGAGGAACTGTAAAACACTTTGTCTAGGAAGGATTTCACCAAAGCAAAATCTTTAAAAATAAAGATATGCAAAAAGTACAACATTAAAAAAAGCATTAAAGAAGGCAAAAACAATTGACTAAAAAGCAACCCAAAGCAAGGAAATCCTAAATTACAATCTTATAAACAAAATTCTCAAAACAGAAGGTCAAATCCATACACTAGAAAATCAATACACCATCTTTGAACTTCAGTGAATCACTGAAGGATCTGTTCTCAGTTTCAGAATATAAAGGCTGGGGGCGGTCCTCCAGCAGTAACATCAGGATGGCCCGCCTCTTAGGGTTTCACCCACACAGTACAAGGAACATAGGAGAAGCATGCAAAATACATAGTAGCTAAATAGTACATAAAAGATAAAGTACCACTGCCGGTTAGCAAAAATAGCCCAAAGGTTAATAGAAAAATGTAAATTTTCTACCTAATACTTGTATAGAAAAGTTGGTTGACCTAAGTGAAAGCGTACTCAAGTTATTGTGTTTACATATACACACACACAGATAGATACACAGACATAATTCCAAAAATTGTATTTTCAGACTCAAGGAGGTCTAAAACGTCGAGATTTATCAAAATTTCGAAATAGAATTTTTGGATGATTACAATACTTTCCCTATACTTTGTACACGAGAAAGTCAGGGAGGTCTAAAACGTTGAGATTCATCAAAATCTCAATATGGAATTTTTGGACGATTACAATACTTATACGAGAAAGTAAAAAACAATGGAAAATTAACAAAACTATTTAACTATAAGCACATGAAAAGAGATACATTGAAATAAACAAAGAAACGGGAGAATAACCATAACCAAGGGAACACACCCTGGCGGAAACATAACACCACAGCGTGGAGAAGTACAGACGCTGTGTTGACCATATTTAAGATAGAGGAACGATAATCCAGACATCCACTGGATTCAAACTCTCTTGAACAAATGTTTTGAACGCATATTAGTTTGGGGAAAACTAATAATACTAATACTTCTGGTAGTGCATTTTCACTGACTTTTCTGTATAACGTTTTATGGGTATTGACAATTGCTGTTTTTTACTTCTTCCTATATTTTTGACCATCACATGTCCATAAACTTCATCTCTGTCAGCTTCATTTATTTTCCGACTCTACTATTAGACACCTGCTTCATCTAGCAAAATAACCACAATGAAAGACTGTAACATTAATAGGTTTTAATAGTTTTGTTCTTTAAAACTGGCATTGATTCGAGTGGAGCTCCAATGCATAATCCACTATATCTACAACAAATTAATCAAGATGATTCCTTAATTTGAGGTGCTGTTGGTGTGCAGTCATTTGATGGTGTGTTCTAAATTTTTAATCAGTAGGTTGGAGGAGTCCTATGAAAAGTTTCTGTCTAACTGATATTAGCTGTTACGTTTTCTAATCTAGCAATCGTTACTCCGGGCTTGTATTTTTGTCACAAACTCTTCACTTGTAATTATCAATTTTGTACCCTTGTCCTGTAACACTTGGTCTCAGACAGTCACCCATACTAATGTTACTTTTGTGGATACAAAAAACACAAAATTTTAAGGTCTTTATCACACAGTGGCTTTGGAATGTGGCTTTTTAAGATAAAATATGTAGCAAATAATCAGGTTATCTCTACTTAGAATTGTGATGACATCATGCGACTGGCAGTGCAGCAAGTCAGAGGCCATTAACACTTTTAGAGTTGCATGAAAACAGCTCTGGAGACGATTTTACAATGGCGTGACTCTGTGATAGGATATAGCAGGTTGGACAATGACTGGCTGACTGACTGCCTGTAATAAAGAAAGACTCTTCACATTTCTTACCAATTGAGCTGCAGTTAATTTAAGTTAGGAGTCCAATGAAGTCGAAATTCATTTGTTTGCCATAGCAGGGCAAGCATTTTCAGTGTTTCTGAGTTCTGAGCTCTCGGCCAATATTAATATTAATTTGATCTCTGCTGTCAATTCCATGTTTTTGTACTAAAAAGTGGCGGAGTGTCGTATAGCTTATTGAAGAAGACTTCAAGGCACACGGTTCCCTTTTTATGTTTAATGCACGGAACAAGATTGGAAAAATTCAGAAGGGTTTTCATTTGTATTCATTGTTATGACGAAGCTGAAGTAATTCACTTCTTAAATGAGTTCTTTGCGCAGAGGTCTCCAGAGTTTTGACTATTTCCAAAATAATGGCAGTGATTTTAAACACAGTCTTTTTGGATTTCAGTTGTCATTCTTGACATTTTCTAATATACGTACCATATATGCTCACGGATAAGTTCTCCCATGGATAAGTCGGGACTTGATTGTACCATATCATTTCTGGTATTTTATAATGTCGGTCGTATATGTCGAATGCAGAAAACTCACGCTATTGGTCCAAGAGATTGATATGCTAACGCCCATCTGAGAGAGTAACCACAGTGCACACTGCCTTTTTTCTATGTATTGTGCCTACGTGGCAACACGGTAATACCCGAACTATTCCAAAGCAACGTTTGCACTGTTTTGTGTTCTTTGTATCTTACAAAAGAGAGAGTTTTCACCTTGATTGTGCTTTGTCTTTTTTATTCATGTTTTCATTCGATGGCAGTCTTGAGTTCACTTCAGGTATCTTAGATCAGTGTGTCTTAAAGTGTTTTGTACCGAGGACCACTTTGTCAAAGTCAAAGATATGGAGAACCACTTATAACTGACAGCTAATCTTCTTCTTCTTTCGGCTGCTCCCGTTAGGGGTTGCCACAGTGGGTCATCTTCTTCCATATTGTCCTGTCTTCTGCATCTTGCTCAGTTAATATAACTGACAGCTAATCATTAACATAAATTCCGCATTACAGTTATCACATTTTTTTTTTAAAAGTACTTGTGAAAATGAAATTTAGTAGGTCTAAATGGGGCTTTTTATTGGAAAGCACCTCCTGTACTACTCCCACTTTCGAAAATGCACAGAGTGTGGAGTAAGGAGAGACAAAACCATGAGGTCGCTGGAAAGGGGTGTGTGGCGCTCCCGATATCTATGCAGAAGGATGAAGGTCAAAGTCTTTAGAGTTCTGGTGCTTCCTGCCTTGCTATATGGTTGCGAGAAATGGACGCTATCCAGTGACCTGAGATGAAGACCAGACTCATTCGATACTGTTTCTCTTTGGAGAATCCTGTCATTATTCTACTTAACCACCATTGTGTTACTCTATAATCTGTTCATTAATGAGCTCTGTATTTAAAGACCTTTTATCATTTGTTTTGCCAATGGTTCCAAGTATATGGGGACACAGGGGTAGTATACAGGTCAGGTTAGATTGGGGAGCATGCACTGGTCACACGATTCAATAGCTCGGGATCCTAGTTGTCAGTCCTTCAGGCAGACACGCAGTCCAATCCCACCCTCCGGAAATGACCCTCTATCTGCTGCAGCCAGATGTTCCGTGGGGATCCCCTTGGCCTGGTCCAGCCACTCAGGCCCTCAACAATGAGAATCCTACGAGCTGGATCACCCTCGGGGAATCGCGCCACATGGTCGTAGTGCTGTAACTGATGCCTCATTCGGAACTCCATAAGCAACTGCTCATTCAACACAAAGTCAAACCAGTGGAACCCAAGGATTCTCTGAAGAGACACAGTACCATAAAAGTTCAGTCTTTGTCACTTGCGTCCATTTCTCGCAACCATATAGCAAGATAGGAAGCGCCAGGACTCTAAAGACTTGGACCTTCGTCCTTTGGCTAAGATATTGGGATCGCCACAAACCCATTTCCAGTGACCTCATGACTCCCCATGTTCTCCCAAACTGTGCATTGACGTCTTTGCAAAAGTCACCAGAGATATGACTGTCGCTGCTCAGGTAAGTAAACCTCTCTAACCGGTCGACACTCACTCCGCAGGCAGACACACTGCTGATGGCCGTGCCCCAAAGGTCTTTGTCCCAAACATTATGGAGGGCACTTTAATTTTGCAGTTAAACATAAAACTAAGTAATGTTTGGGAATGTTAAACATAACACCCCATGCTAACACATTTTCCTTTACACTTATGACTGTCCCCAAATATAAATTTCTATGAAGGATGTGAAGAAATTAGAAGGTTTACCTTTTTTATTTTATTTTTTTAACATTTCCCTAATTTGTGGCTCTAATGGAAAAATATTGTTTTGATGAGGAGTATGACTGCCTTCCAAAGTCAGCCAAAAAAATGCGCCAATTTTCCAAACCTTTTTATCACAGGGGTGGTGCTCCATGGCAGTTTCCGTCCAGCCATGGACTAAAAAGCACAGAAGACGCAGGCACCGTTCAGAGAGAAGGTTGGAGAGCACAGAATCGGAGCTCAGGCCAGCTTTCTACCACCAGCTTAATGTATCAATGTGTCATATTCCCTGTTTTTCTTGTCTTAGGCCACTTGCTGAAAGCTCTGGTGCTGGCACCCAGTAACCTCCAGTCAGGTGAAGAATGATGCGCACATTCACATTTGGATGCTGACTCATTCATTTACTCTGGTTCTCTTGTGAAATGGAAAAATGGAGATGGAATGAAAGTTAATCTGGTACAAGGTGCATTGTTGACTGTTCAGTTATTATCTTTTCTTTTGCCACAAATAATTGTTAGGGATAATATCTAAAATATTTGATTGGAGAAAAAAAAAAAAAATCCATCTGGATTAGCTGTGGGCTTAAGAGCCCAGCTTATCAAACAGATAATAGGTGGTTTTGAACTATAATAGAAGAGAGAAGGAACTTTTAAAAGAAGCGTTTTAAGCGGCACACACGTGAGTGACCCTAAATAGCAACAAAAGGTCTTTTCGTCTTCAGCCTTCTCCACCCGACTGACAGTCTGTCATCATTGGAGTTTATTGTTGTACAAGCAAACTTCACATTTTTTTAAAGGTAATAATTTGCAACACCCTGTGGGGTCCACAGTTCAGATTAGCAGCTCAGTGGAGGTGATCTGCATGAGCAGCCTAGCATATCACATTAGAAGGACTCGAGGAAGAGAAAAAGGTAGAGCTTTTAATTGCACTGGCTTTAGTATCTTCTCTCAGACCGAGGAGCCAATAGGCTAAACCATCTCTGCCATCTGAGTAATGCAATGTTGTTAAACACAATGATATCTTTGGAGGATTGAGCAGTGAATTTAGAAAGGTGCAGTCATCTGGCCCTCATCTGTCTTCTGTTCTGGAAAAATAAATTAAATAAATAAGTGTACTCTGCGTTTGAGAGCAGTGTGGGAAACTTCAATGGTTAATGTGTCAGTATCAGCTCTCTATTAATAAAGCAAGCAAATGATTAAAAGCAATACATTACATTATTAACATAATCCTCTGCTTTCTAGGAATCTTCTTATTCAAAAAAAAAAAATGTGCGTAATTATTAATGTGAAATAAGTAAACAAAAATGCTGCCCTGACCTGATCATCATTGAGCTTTTATCTTCTCTAGAGACCTACTTGTGTTATTCATTTTATATCTGCTCTGAGTTAAATGCTCCAGCGCCACTGCTGCACTCCTGCCTCTGCCTCTTTCTCTGCCAGGAATGTTCTACACAAGTCGCTGATGCTTCTAATTTAGCGTCCTCCATAGCAGCAATGTCATCACGGCTTGAGCACGAAGGATGTGCCCACATCCCACATGAAGCAGCAGATACTTTATCTGATTGTCTCGTGCCGTCAGACGTGTGTTCAAAAACATTTCCACAATATGCGCCAGATTGCCTAGTTGGAAATTCAGCTGAAAGTATTTGAGAAATTAACTGTGCTGTAATTGCACATATGGCTTGTCAATATATCAAGGGTGCATAATTGTAAACATGCTCATAAAAGTCAATAGAAGGTCACCATTGCATTTATGAATTACTCATCCAGTGTCAGCACTTGTGGAAGGAAGACTGTTTGTGCTGAGCCAATATTCAAATAACGAGAAAGAAACCTCAGAGTGACACAAAACTATCTATCTATCTATCTATCTATCTATCTATCTATCTATCTATCTATCTATCTATCTATCTATCTATCTATCTATCTGTCTGTCTGTCTACTATATAGTGCCTTTCATATCTATCTACTATATAGTGCCTTTCATATCTATCTATCTATCTATCTATCTATCTATCTATCTATCTATCTATCTATCTATCTATTATATAGTGTCTATCTTGTTATAGTTATTATCTTGTTATTTGAAATTCTGTCCAGCTGCTGGTTGTTCATGTGCCTTCACACACATCTATCTACTATATAGTGCCTTTCATATCTATCTACTATATAGTGCCTTTCATATCTATCTATCTATCTATCTATCTATCTATCTATCTATCTATCTATTATATAGTGTCTATCTATCTATCTATCTATCTATCTATTATATAGTGTCTATCTATCTATCTATCTATCTATCTATCTATTATATAGTGTCTATCTATCTATCTATCTATCTATCTATCTATCTATCTATCTATCTATCTATCTATCTATTATATAGTGTCTATCTATCTATCTATCTATCTATATATTTGTCTGTCTGTCTGTCTGTCTAGCAATCTAACTACACATAAACACATATACAGAATATAAACATTAATTCATTTAAATTTGGTGATTAAAACGTACAAGTCACAAACATAGTTTATACTCCTAGTTTTTTGTCCACATTTCCCACAGTTAAAAACACATTAAAATGTAGCTTGATCTTGGAAGGATGGAGCATTATATAGAAAGTGAACATAAATCCAGCATACAAGTTGACATTGGTTGGTTCCTGTACAAATCACTAGATGCTTTCTTGTCAGTGTGCAGTTATTATCTTGTTATTTGAAATTCTGTCCAGCTGCTGGTTGTTCATGTGCCTTCACACTATCTACTATCTATTCACACTCCCATGACCGTTTATTTTTATTTGCGTGGTGTCACATTATTTCAGGCTTTATGGTCAAATATTGCAGTGAAAGAATTCTCACTGATGCTTACAGATTAAATGGACATCTGGTTATCAGCCATCCCAAATGGACCTGACCAGGCAATTGTGACAGCCAGATTTTCCTTATCATTTAATTATTTTTATTTTATTTACGTTTTTCTGCATTTCAGCTTTTTTATAGTATATTTAATGTTATAAGTAAATGAATAAACTGCCTTGTGTTGTGAGCTGTTTGTGTACTGGCAGATGCTACTGCAGTGGGCTCTTTTTTGTGTTTCAGGGCTTTATTCGTGTTCAGAATTAGCCAAACAATAGGCAAATGCAAAACTCGGAGGAAGCAACCCTGGTGGTCTTTCACCAGTGAAGTGAATCTTCAGAGTTCTCTCTTTTGCCAAGTGTTAATCAGGACTAGTGCAGTTTCTTAAAAAAAGAGACAGGAGAAATGTTGTCTCAAGGCAGTCCTGTTTTATCTTTTGAGTTTTCCTTTAAATTTGGTTAAACTGCTACTGCATATTAAGTGGTTTGTGTCCATAAATATAACATTGCCCTCCTCTAGCAGATTATGATTTATAATGAATGCTTATTGACTTTTTATTTTCCTGTCCCATAAGCACCATTTAAGAACACATACGGAATTGTTAGCTAAAATTATTTTTAGCTATCAAAAAGTATAATTGTGTTTTCAAAGCAGAATACCCAAACTTAAATTTCAATAACTGATGTATTTATGGAGTACAGTTAGATAATATAATGTAGTTGTGATATTAATGTTTTCCACATATGATTAATTCTCTATAGTTGTTCTGTATTACTAGGATAATGCTTCTGAAAATTAAGTTTAGTTAATTTGTATTGAAAAAGTATACCTTTGCATCACATGCCATGGTAGTTTCCCAGAATTCCCTAGGATTTCTTTAACTTGTGACATCATCGGAGCAGCAGTTTAAGGGTCTCCTAGACATTCCCAGAGTATCTGACCTTTTTTTTGTCAAATTTTATGTCCACATTACAAAGTACAATACACAAAGCAACTTTTTCTTATTCAGGTCTCACACCAATTACATTTTCACTCCTATTATAGCATTACACAGTATAACAAAATGATTCTTGGTTAAAATTCTTCATATTCCAGAGTATCCAAGTTTCCGGATTGATCTTGCGTTCAAACTTGTGACTTCCTTGATTTTGAACTGTTGCCCTCGTCTCGGACTCATGAGCCGGTATCTGTTAAGCATCTTAGAATTACTCCTAGGAATTTCAGTAAAACTCAAATTAGGACAAAAATGTGTCCTACCTCAGTGTACATCATGAGAAGTATTTATGAAGCCTTCTACTATTATTCGCAACTTGGATTAAGAGTTTGTGTTTGAGAATGAATGACGTTACGATTTTACGGCAGTGGTACTCAGGTGGACGTTTTGTAGTTATCTTGGAAATCGTGATGATTCTTTGTAGTTTTCTGATACTAATGGTAATGCTTCATCACACAATAATAATAATAATATAATAATAATAATAATAATAATATTACAAGAAGAAGGTGGAAAACATAATAAGGTAAGATGTATCAATATCAGTATCATAAATAATACTGTGACTTGCACCAAGATGGACAGACATGTGTACTTCAAAAAGACTTCTCGCTGTCATGGCCATGGGATTGAAACTATTTGATTAGATTAGATAAAGTTTATTAACCCCAAGGGGAAATTCAGGTGCATGAAACAGAAACATAAAAAAACCAAGGATACAGACTCACAGGAGAGATAACGCAGCCAATCAATCAATCGATAAATAAATAAATAAATAAATGTATTTTGTGTTGTACAGATATTTTAAAATGAACTTAAAGAGTTCTGTATATTGGGAGGGACAATTGAATTACCTGATAAGCAGTGGGTAGAAAAGACTCCCAGAGGTGCTTCTTAGCACACCGTGTTGGAAAGAGCCTGTAGCTAAAAGTGTACCAAGACGAGACAGAGGGGATTTCTCATGATGGAATCCAATTTTGCCACCATCCTCTTTTCCACAGCAGCTTCCAGTGTGTCTGGGGTTCACTCTCAGGTGATGTAGGCTTTCCTGATAAGTTTGTTCAGGCATTGTGCTTCTTTTGAGCTCAAGTTGTTTTTCCAGGAAACTGCAGCGTGGAACGCCACACTGGCTACTATGGACTGGTAGAACATTTCTAGCAGCTTGCTGCACACATCCAAAGATCAAAATCTCTTTAGTAAGTCCATTCTGCTCTGGTCCTTCTTGCACAGTGTCACTGGGTGGTCAGACCAGTCTGATTCGTTGTTTATGTGAACCCCCAGGTACTTGTAGCTCTGCACCACTTCCACATCCTCCGTCTCAATGGTGACTGGTCTCAGTGGCTCCTTAGCACGTCGCAAGTCCATCACCAGTGTTTTTGTCTTGCTGATGTTCAGTTGCAGGTTGTTGTCCTTATACCACAAGACAAAGTCCTCCATAACCTTCCTGTGGAGGAAGAAAAGGAAACTAGCCACAGTTATCCCTGCATTGTTATTAAAGTCGCATCCACTCTTGCATTGTTCCCGATTATCTTCTAGAGTCACGTGACGTGTCTGTCTCAGTGATCCCTGCTGATCTTCTGTGAGGCTGTATTTGTCCAATACCATGGGTGTCTACACATGGCTTTTTGAACTTTTCCAGGCTTGTAAAGTGTAACAGGAATATTCCAGGGGTTAATTGAATGTAGAGCTCAGCAGACCAGTGTGACATTCTGCTGTCAATCACCCATCTAGCCCTCCTTGTCTTCAGGGTAATGCATTGGCTACTACAGTACAATTTGCCTTCATGACCACCTATGTATTGATATTATGATATGGTTTGTGATTCACATATGTGTGCCCATCCACACTTGGGGCAGTGGTCTTTATGAATGTGACGATTCGATGAATGCAGCTTTCTTTAACATTATCCTCACCTTGAGTGATTAGGAAAAAATATTATTCTGTGTATTATTTCGCTTGTTGTAAGGACGTTCAAAGGTTGGCGTAAAATTTCAGAAATAGTCAACTAAACATCGGTATTGCAAAGCTGCATTTTACACTTAACATTACCAGCACTTTAATTTTGGCAAACAATGCATGGCTTCTCTGTGTAGATGGCGCGATCACTTAATATGCAAGATTTGTTACGTTATACCCTCTCCCCCAAATTGATATCTTTATATGAGTTTGTCGAGGGTCTCCAAAATACTGTGTGCCATCTCTATATGAACTCCATCTTCTGACAGCTCATAAATTTGGACAGCTCACGAGCCGGGTTAAATCCTGGCAAAGTTAGGAGTAGTATCCTGAATTAAGAAAATTGATATACTGCTATTATTACAACTCCTAAGAGTAGGATCAGATTTGCAACACTCTGAAATTTTTGAGACACTTACGACTGCTTTCCTACTCTGAGACACTTAATAAATACGTGCACTGATTTCTCTTTAACATTCTCACTTTGTCAAAGGAAAAGATTGACTTGCTGTTCTGACCTTGACGTGCTTCCTGACTTCATGAATCTCACGTTCATTTTCATTAAAATGTTACTTTCTCTGTCTGAGTCAGTATAGAAAATATGTATGTTTAAATAGAAACAAAAACAGAACACAAATGATGATTGTCTTTTAATGCAAAAATTACAGTTACATGATTATTAAGAAGTTTGTTGGTTGTTTCGAAATCAGATAAAGAAAAATCAGATAAAAAAAGGTTTACTGCATGTATTCACATTTTTTCATATTTGGAGTCCACTTTTGAACATTAAAACTGACGTCATACATACAGTAATTCCAATCACTGAGCCACCAAATAGCCCCAAAATGAATTTGATTTATAATCAAAGGGAAAGCAGGTAGGAGCAACAGGCTTCTCATGGCACATGAACCATATCAATGCAAGGCAGTTATAACTCCTTAATCCTGGCATCACGGGTGGGGGGATTGGGGTGACATGTTGAACGTTGATCAGCACACGCGAGTAAGAATGTCACGTACAATATGTTTCAAACTTAGAAGTCTATCTATCATATAGTGCCTTTCCTATCTATCTATCTATCTATCTATCTATCTATCTATCTATCTATCTATTATATAGTGCCTTTCCTATCTATCTATCTATCTGTCTATCTATCTATCTATCTATCTATCTATCTATCTATCTATCTATCTATCTATCTATCTATTATATAATGCCTTTCCTATCTATCTATCTATCTGTCTATCTATCTATCTATTATATAGTGCCTTTCATATCTATCTATCTATCTATCTATCTATCTATCTATTATATAGTGCCTTCATATCTATCTATCTATCTATCTATTATATAGTGCCTTTCATATCTATCTATCTATTATATAGTGCCTTTCATATCTATCTATCTATCTATCTATCTATCTATTATATAGTTTTTCATATCTATCTATCTATTATATAGTGCCTTTCATATCTATCTTTATATCTATCTATCTATTATATAGTGCCTTTCATATCTATCTATCTATCTATCTATCTATCTATCTATCTATCTATCTATCTATCTATCTATCTATCTATTATGTAGTGCCTTTTATATATCTGTCTGTCTGTTATATTTTACCCTTCATGTTCATGTTTATTTTATCATCTGTCTGTCTGTTATATAGTGCCTTTCATATCTTTAGCAATCTGTCTTTCTCTGTTATATAGTGCCTTGTATATCTACTGTACAACTCTCTGATCTATCTATCTATCTATCTATCTATCTATCTATCTATCTATTATATAGTGCCTTTCATATGTCTGTCTGTCTGTTATATTTTACCCTTCATGTTCATGTTTATTTTATCATCTGTCTGTCTGTTATATAGTGCCTTTCATATCTTTAGCAATCTGTCTTTCTCTGTTATATAGTGCCTTGTATATCTACTGTACAACTCTCTGATCTATCTATCTATCTATCTATCTATCTATCTATCTATCTATCTATCTATCTATCTATCTATCTATCTATCTATTGTATAGCACTTTTCATAACACTTTCTATCTTATCTGTCTTTCTACCTGTCTTTAGACATTGTATCTTTATAATCTTTAAATGTATGTTACCTCTTTGCCTTTGAGTGCCCGCCACTGGTCGAGGTTTGGCGAGAGAATGCGTGAGGAAGACAGCCCTCTGTGATTCGTCTCTCCATCACTGACCAATAATGTATTCCGCTTTAATTGTTATCTTTGAGTCAGTCTTAATCTCAGCCCACAGCCCAACACAGACCTCATGATTTATTTCTCCTCTGTTTTGCAAAATTGCAGTTTTTCAATATCCCCCACCCGGTTTCTTTTCAGCAGCAGAACTGCATGAATAGCAACTCATTAGTTATCTGAAGTCCTAGACAAACTGGGACCAAAAAAAGGTCTAGTCAATGTTATCATTCTGCCAAAATGGTACCTTTACAGATTGAGAATAAAGAAACAATTAACAACAACAACAACAAAAGCTTTATGTGCTCACAGCTATAGAAAACTCATATTTTGCCCTAAATATTTTTTTTAAATTGTCCATTGTAGCTAGGGGCAATTTATTTGAAATGCTAGTCTGAATGAATAGTCGTTGTGGAGAAGGTTTTCGCTGCTTGTGTCACAAGTAAGACGTTGCACACGGAGAGCTCAGGGACTCGAATCTCCCAGCAGACGGCCGGTTATGAATCAGCCTTTTGCCAAACAGCGTCACTGGGAGTCATATTTTTCTGCTGCGTTTTCTCCATTGTCTCGCAGTTAATCTAAAGAAGCATTTAAGGAGTTTACAGCCTGATTTACAGCCCAGCAAAGATAAAAAGGTTCCAAAGCACACTATTTAGTAATCCCTGCAGTAGTTTGGAATTACTTCTGTTTGCTTAGGTGCTCCAAATTGTATTATTGCCATCTAAACTGAGCCTGATGAAGTGCCTCCCCGACTCTGCCGCTGTATAGTGCGGTGCAAAGTTCATATCCTTCAGGACTCTATTCATAAAGCTGCATGTTCTAGTGAGTTAATAGAATTTCTTTTCTTTTTTCTCTCTTTCTTTTTCTTTAAACGATTCTCTTTGGTCATCAGAATTCAGCCGATTTTGTTCACTCGTCCGAATGCTCAAACACTAACGGAAAATCCAGCGTGCCAATTTTTTTTTTTTTTTTTTAAACTTGTCTTTGTACAATATTGGAAGAGATTAAAATTCAGGCAGATGCAGTTAAAAGCTACTTTGTATCAAGCTCTTGTGTTCCTTTTTCTTCTTTATTTTGTTTTTTTTTTTCTAATTTGCAGTCTGCCAGGTATGTGAAAAAGGCGGGGGAGGGGAGCTGTCAATTATCGGCTCCTAAGCCTTGTTGGCTGCAGCTTTGTGTAATTTAAATGTTAATGGTGAAGAAAGATAAAACAAAAATCTACCGTCCTTCTGAGTGTTGCTCCGTCTGAAAACAAATGCTTTCGCATTCAGCTTGGCCTTTGAATGCCAGTCAGCGCTGCCTGATTTCTGTTGCCTCTCACATATGTGCCCACCCTGACGTGTCGCCTTTCTCTCTCCATTCAGGCGGTCGCCCTCGACTCCAAAGTTGACCAGACCTCGCCGACCTCATTTAAGTGAGGAAGTGCCTGAGTGAAATATAAAAAAAAAAAACAAAGAAAGACTGAATTTGTTTCAAGAATAACTTCATTCAGTACAATGGGGTTATTCTATTAGGTCCTTGGATGTCGGTGCCAGGAGTGGTCAGGATGGCGCAAAACAAGAGAAAGGAGCTGCTTTTACCCATTGTTCTTCAAAATGTTGGTCATTCCTGAGCTTGAGTTGATGGGTGCTATGTAAAACAGTAGAAAAGAAATAGAAATAGGAAGATGTGGGAATATACAAGTAAATAAATCAATATGGCGCATTCTAAAGTATTCTGACCCCGTCACTTTCTGCACACTTTATGGTGTTGTAGATTTCATTTTAAATGGTGTCAGATGATGAGAGACAAAGAGCCAAAAAAGGTTTGGGGCAGCCTCCCATATAATTGATCCTGGCTGCAAAATGACTGATTTTGTGTACAGTTGTGTACAGATTGGAGTCCAAAACAGAACTCCCCGGTGTGGTTTAGCTGGAGGGTTTTTAAAGTGCGGCAGGCAAAGGAAGTGAGGTAATTATGATCTGACGCGGAAGTGATGTCATCAGGCTCGTGGCTGGAAGTGGTGTCCTCTGGACTGGAAGTAACCTCATTGGGACTCGTGACCGGAGTTGACATCATTGGGCTCCTGACCAGAAGTTATATCATCAGGTTCATGACCCGAAGTGACGTCCTCTGGACAGGAAGTGGTCTTACTGGGGCTCGTGGCCAGAAGAGATGACCTCTGGAACAGAAGTGATATCATTGGGCTTGCGACCGGAAGTGACATCATCAGTTTTGTGATCGGAAAGTGGTGTCCTCTGGACTGGAAGTGACATCATTGGGCTTGTGTCCAGGAGTGACATCATCAGGCTCGTGACTGGAAGTGATGTCATGGAAGCCAGGCGAAAAGGAAAGGATCAGTGCACTTTGCCACCTCCTGCTCTGGCATGGAATTACTTTCCTTCGTGCCCTTTAACTGCCTCCCATGCGCACTTGTGCGACAATGGATTTATTGGAAGAAGGTTTCAGAAGTATTGTGTGATTGAACATTTAAGGAGAAGATTAAGGGTAAGGATTTTAAGACAGTAGTAGTAAGACAGGCAATAATGTATGGAGCTGAAACATGGGCAGTGAAGGGAGAAGTGCAGGAAAAGACGTTGGATGTGGCAGAAATGAGAATGTTGAGATGGAGGTGTACAGTTACAAGAAAGATGTAAACCTGAGGTCTTGGCTGTCTGTGGTCATTAAATCATCTTTCGAAAAGAATAGGGTTTATTCTGATGCCCAGGATAAATTGCCCAACCCAGCCCTATCGATTTTGTCCTCATAATTAGCTATCTCTCCCACAACTTCACCACCTAACAGCTCATGTGTGGTGAGCGTACTGACGCAATAATGGCTGCCGTCACATCATCCAGGTTGATGCTACAAATTGGTGGTGGTTGAAGTGGCTCCTCTCTGTCTCAGTGCTTTGAGTAGCGAGAATAGTTCTTTATAAATGTAACTAATTATTATTATTAATATTAGTGACCAGTAAAATTTTTTGTGATGGTAATAATTTAACGGTGAGTGTAGTTTTTAATTATATTTCTAATTTCCATTATGTACATTGGCTCTCAGAAGAGTTCAGCTTCAAGCCCACAATTGTTTCTGCTGACCAAATGACACATTTCAGTTTAGGTTTTGAACCCATGGAACAATCTTGCTAAGGAATTTGGGGCCTTCACATCTCTTAACATTAATAAGCAGCTTGTAGATGCCTGACAAGTAACTCAGGCTTAACTGTGACCTCATGCCTGCCACAAAAAAAGGGTCTGCTTTAATTCTTGAATCCTTTGCCCCCTGTCAAATAGGTAACCCTTTTCACCCCGGTCACCCCTCTCTTAGACTACCATGTGTCTAAAGTTTAGAGAAGCTGATGGCCTGGCAGACAAAAAATCATTTTGATTTGGGGCCTTAGTCTTCCTGTCATCATCGATAAAGATGTAAAAAACTGTGGCAGAGTCACGGTGCTCCACTTCAGACTGTTTAATTGAGGTTTAAAAGACCTTTGACACCAAATGCAGAAGTCTGTTTATGCCTCCAAGGCGAAGTGAGCCAGGCAGAAAATAAATGACCTTTCGGTGACCAAACTCATGCCAGAGAAGACAGCTTGTGATGGGTTTGAAATGTTTACATGCATTCTTACCAAATTTTAGTTGTGAACTCCTACAGATTCTTGACAAAAATGTAAATATGCCTGTAGTGCTTCAGAATGGAACATTCAACGAAATTGTTCTTCCATGAAGATTAATGGTCCGGCTCTCCAATTAGTTTCATTTGTGTGTACAGTACAACTGATCATGGAAGAGAGGCTCAGGGCAATCCCACTGATTTACAGATAGGATACAGCAACTGAAACGTACTGACTGTAGGACATTTAGAACACACTGGAGTTGTTGTTCCATAAATCCATAAATGTGAGTTACAATATCTTTGAACAGCAGTTCATCTCACAGGGTATTTGACCAACTGACTGACTCCATTAATCAATGTTCTTTAAAAAAATGAACTTATTGGGATCCTATGGATCAAGCAAAGTCACACTTCTACCAACCTAAGGCAGGTACTGTATCACAGATCTATGATGTGCTTCTTGCAACTGAGAGGACGTGGCAGATGTTTGCCGACTGGCCAACCAACCACAAGCGTTATCTGGTGGGTAACCATCCAAATAATCAGATTGTGACTAAAACCTATAAATATATGAGGTGAGACACAAAAATAACCAGATTAGTAAAAAAAATATTATTTAAAATTGTCTCCTTCTATATACTCCCCCTCTCGATCTCTAGACCGCTCCAATGCGTATCTTCCATTGATCGAAACAGTGCTGCAAGTCTTCTTGGTTGAGGCTCTTCAACAGGCTTGCCGTTTCTATCTGCTTTTTATCTATTGAAGAAAAATATGTTTCCTTCAGGTCACTTTTGATTTTCGGGAGCAAGTAAAAATCACAGGGGGCTAAATCGGGCGAATAGGGAGGATGATCGAGGACAGGAATGTTTTTGTCATTCAAAAGCTGCTTTATGGAAAAAGAGAAAATTTACAAGAAATTTGATGTTAATTCGCTGTTCGATTTTTTTTCACCCGACATTATTGTGCCAGCTTGTGTAGTAATTGTTGTGCAAATACTGACTGGGCTATTCACAGGATACACCTTGCCCGTTGGCGGTTTGAGAGGGCGTGTAGGAGGGGATATAGTTCTATGATTCACGTCTGGCTGACCTCCAGATGGTTTTCCAGGAAAGCCCCAAGCCCAGTCCAGTTATTTTTTTGTCTCACCTCGTATATATGTGTGTATGTGTGTGTGTGTGTGTGTGTGTGTGTGTGTGTGTATATATCAATATATATATATATATGCTTCTTCTTTCAGCTGCTCTTGTTAGGGGTTGCCACAGCGGATCATCTTCTTCCATATCTTTCGGTCCTCTGTATCTCCTTCTGTCACACCCATCACCTGCATGTCCTCTCTCACCACATCCGTAAACCTTCTCTTAGGCCTTCCTCTTCTCCTCTTCCCTGGCAGCTCTATCCTTACTATCCTTCTCCCAATATACCCAGCATCTCTTCTCTGCACATGTCCAAACCAATGTAATCTCGCCTCTCTGACTTTGTCTCCCAAATGTTCTACCTGAGCTGACTCTCTGATGTACTCATTTCTAAACCTGTCTATCCTCGTCACACCCATATATATATATATATATATAGATATACTAGCTGAAATACCCAGCATTGCCCGGGAGGAAAAAAGTTTTTTTTTTAATCGTTTGAGAAAAACATAATTAAAAAAACACAACTTTAAAAATAAAAATAAATTAACAAAAAATAAAGACTCATTAATGTCCTTGTCTTGCTGTCTAGTTGACGCTCTGAACCGGCCAACTCTTATTTAATTTGAAAATCAACAGGGGCGCGGTACGGCTAAAACATACTGTAAAGAATGCTGGCAGTCGCCTGCTATATAATGTACTAACTGTATAAGCATCTTAGAAAGTATTGAAATCGTCAGAACTACTCTGGGCATTTCTCTGCTAGAAGGATTCATGTTGCCGAAGTGCTCGCATTGCTTGTGCATTAGCAGCTAAGCGACTGTCTTTCATAGGAGGTTTCGTTTGTACGGTGTGCTGGCCTCACTGGCGTATCCTCAGAGCTGGAGCCCTCACCCTGACTCTATGTCTCACTTCCGGGCCAGACAGACACATGCACTTGCACGCATATTTAATTTCAAAAGCAACAGTGGTGCAGTGATGCTCAAACATGCTGGCAGTCGCCTAAAGTTCACCCTCTGGTGGTCGTCGCTGGTGGGTGTCAACTGGATGATAACATGCATACAAGACCGTAAGATCACCCCCTCCACACACCCAGAAGGGGGTGGGTTAGGGTTGATTTCACCCTATAGTATTTTTAGTAGACTATTGAGAAACATGTGTACCAAGTTTCATGAAAATCGCTCCAGCCGTTTGGACGTGACGCTGGAACATACATACACACATTGACTTATATATACCTGTATATATATATATTATAGTGGACGAGTGAAAAATGACAAGTCCCAGACAAGTAAATGTTGGGGCACCAACCCGGTCATCCCCATTTACTTTTGTGTGTCTTAATGAAAAAATAAATACAGTCAGACTTCGTATTGGTCAGTCCGCGTCACACTCTTCTTGCAGAGTGACGCCTCCTACCGCCGACCCCAGGATTTATAACCAGGAAACCAGAAGGTTCGGAGTGAGGTGCCCTCACTGAGTGTCATCTTGGTGCCTTTGGGAGGAATAGGAGAGGACATGATTAGTGACAGCGCCCTCTCCTGACTCGGAGTGGTTCCACATACTTTAGAGGAGCCCTCAGGGTGATCCACAGACACGCATATGTGACAATATATCTCTATATGTTTTTTCTTTATTGATGCGTTACTTTATTCAATAGATTATCAGAGAGGGTTAACATTTCTTTAATTGCTTTTGACTGTTGGCCTTGTGCCCAAACAGAATGGATAGCTTGTGTAAAAGCATCATTGGAGACTCACTTTCAAATACAGCATACAATTACCTGAGTGATTCATTTTGTCCTAATAGAAAAAAATATATATTTTCTCTGCATTTTTCTTAGCCTAATACAGCAGTAAAATATTGACATTTTTGACTTAATGGCTTTACTTATAGTGGCCTGAAAGTATGTAAACTTTATGGAATTATAAGGTAAAATGCAATTATTTGCTTGCTTGCAGTTAAATGTATGTTTTTAAAGAGATGGGAATCCTGAAACCTAAAATAGGTACATGTTCCTTGGGAAATACATATAATCAGTTAAATAAACCAAATTAAAATAAAACAAAGGATATAATTTGATGGAAAACAGCTGCTACTATTATAGTTCTACATAAAAACAATTACATGCCTGGAGAAGAGAAAGGAAAATGAGACACAAAACAAATTCTGAGTGTTAACCATAGCAATTAGGCTTTTAGATCAGCCCCAGCAAGTCCCGCTCCATTTTTAGATGCCAGATCTGAAGCATCTCCCAGCCAAAACACGATGTCAGAGAAGCACAGCAAGTGCTTTCTTTATTTTTGTTTAATTACATTTTTCAGTCTTTTGTGTTAAAGGTCATTTTCCCCCCTTTTCCAAGAAAAAAAAAAAAAAACGACAAGAAATCCAAATACAGTAGAGCCTCCCAAAGGGAGCTGCAGAGGGCAGGTAGTGCAATTCAAACAAAGCCTCCCTCTTGTCCACCTATGTTTGAAGCAAAGCAATATAAAACAGATGTGATTTCCCTGCTCGAATATTTGATGCACATTGTCTGTAACGCACAGAAGCAACAGCTCAGGAGCAGGCTGATAAAGCCAATGAGAAGCCTTGAAAAAATTAATTCCATGCAACTGACATGGTTATGGCATTAAAGTAATTACTGCTACTGTTTCCTCTTCCAAAATGGTGCCTGTAGGTGCTTCCTTTGACCCTACTGATAATAACATGGAAATACCAAATTTATGTTCTTGTTATAACTGACAACCTGCTATTCAAATATAAATTATTTGAGGTATCTTCTATGAAAGGTCAATTCTCTGACCTATATATGTACTTTTAAACCTTATGATTTATGTTACTTTAAGTGATTTGTGCTTCACACGATTCATTTACATTTGTTTTGCTTATATTTTTATCCATCCATTATCCAACCCGCTATATCCTAACTACAGGCTCACGTGGGTTTGATGGAGCCAATCCCAGCTTACGCAGGGTGCTAGGCAGGAAACAAACCCCGGGCAGGGCGCGTACACACACACACACACACACACACAACAAGCACACACTAGGGACAATTTAGAATTGCCAATGCACCTAACCTGCATGTCTTTGGACTTTGGGAGGAAACCTATGCGGACACGGGGAGAACATGCAAACTCCATGCAGGGAGAACCCGGGAACCATCCCAGGTCTCCTAACTGCGAGGCAGCAGCGCTACCACTGCGCCAACGTGCCACCCTTATAACTTTATTGAATTTGTTATTTCTTTGCCACATCCTCAAAGACCTGTGCAAGGATTAAGTAACAGTTCGAAATTAGCCCCACTCCCCATATGCGTGTGTTTGTGGGCTCTGAGGTGGATTGTCATGGGCAGTTTCCTGCTTTGTACCATGTGCTGTTGGGGTGAGTTCCACCCTCATAAAAACCTGGTGTACCAACACATTTTATACATGGATTTGGGGATGTTTTATTTAGTTCATCACATAGAAATGAGTTTTGGATCATTTCAGTTTGATTTGACAAAGTTTTCTTTTATTCCCATTCTGTTTCATCGTTTACATGCTGCGGAAGGATGCGCAATCTAACCGAGATATTCTTGTCAGTTATGTCACTGTACAGAATCTGTATTTTAATAAAAGAAACAACCAGAGCCAAAATATTAATCGTTAATTGCAGTGTGGCCACAAACCTTAAATGCAATTGAACCAATTACAGTCTCAGGTTCAAAAAAATACCTTTTTTTTTAACAGAAATGCCTTGTACACATTTCTTCTTTCATATAGCACAATCATAGTTACAAATCCTAGTTTTTTATCCTTCTCCAATCTCCTCTAGATAGTTTTTTTCCTTGTACTCTGATCTCCAACATCTTTGCTAACAGCAAGATCCTGCCGACTACGCCACTTGTCACAGCCAGGAAGAATTGTGAAGCCTTCAATAAATGTTGAGGAGCCAGCCAGGCAACCCTGTTTAATGAAAATAAATAAATAAAGATACAAAGATCAAAAACATGTCCAATCCAGCCACAAATACAGGCTTCAGTGTAGTTTGGAAGCTGCTTTCACTTTGCTGTCTGGGTCTAGAGTGAGACAGCTCTTTCCAGACACACGTCTTTTTATCCGGTCCTGACTGGATACATTCTCTGAGCTTCGCAGGCGGGGTCAGTTGCTGGGGTTCCTCTCAGTACTGCAGCTCCCAATAAATTATTCTAGTTTTACATCAACATTGCTGAGCTGAACTTCCATTCCTTAACTGGCACCGAGAGTGTTTTGTGAATAAGTGAGTGTCATTTCTAGAATATGCATGTTGACGTTGACATAAGGGCCTTTACTGCTAGAAATTTGAAAGCTTTTTTTTTATCATACTTACCTTTGCTGTCTGCAGATGTCATTGCATATGCAGGAGAAAAGTTAAAAGTGAAGGATGAAAGAAAATAAATAAATAAACCAGAAATTAGTCTTGTGCAAACAGAAGATAATTATGCATGGGAATGTGGAAAGCAGCTTGTATTTAATAAAATGCTTAACAGGCTTATACTTGTAAATCTCTTTGTTTGTCAGAAACAGGAGATTTAGAGTTTCGATACTCACACTTTCTGCCTGTTTGTGTAAGATGCTACTTGGGATTACAGGTAATGCATTCTATGTAAATTAACCCGTCATGGAATTGAGCTCCACGCTCATGGTTCTCCCAAGGCTTTTACTTTCTTTACACTGAGTTTACAACACCTGTGTGCCTTGCTGCATGGATCTTCATGTACCTTCCTTACTTAGAATATCCAGGGTTTTTTCATTTTTTCTGCTTAATGGTACTTAATACAGTATGCTAGGTTCGTTCATCACTAATGTTGATTGGCCAAGTTTGTTTTTCTCAGAGAATATGCTGTGTTTGCTGATGACCAATTTTGGCGAATGTTTCTTTAAATTTGCCCTGTGGCCAGCTTAGGCCAGCTTTTTTTCCAGCACCCCATGATGCTTTGCAAGGCCAGTATGATATCATAGAGCTGTAGCCGTTATGCCCAGAACTTTTGCCATGCCTACTGTAAGATCATAATAGATTTGTTTGGCACACACATTTTGTCATGACCTGACCAGTACATTTGTGGGATTTCTATCCCATGTGTGTTAGAAAAACAGAAAAAAAAAAGATTTTAAATAATTTCTTTTGGATGAGTACATTAGTGGACCATAATGAGCACTACCACAGTACATTATTGTAACACTGATCCCTGTGTTGGCAGCACCACATGGCTAATTTTGCATACAAGCTTGAAAGGAGCCTTCTCTTCATCAGAAAACAGGAGACACTAACAAAGGATTTATTTCTATTTACAAGACATTTCTTTGTTGTGTAAAGCATATGCACAGATACATAGAAAACAAAAAGCCAGCCCCACGCTGCTGCTTCATGGCACAGCTAATGATCTATGATCAGAGTGCAATGATCTATATTTTATTTACATATTGCTAGTTTGTTTCAGTGTCGTCATTGATATATGTGGAGCTTTTGCCCATGATCTCTTACATCCAGCCCCAGAGTTTTGTACCTGTTGACTAGGAAGGGCGTTGCCGTTATGCTCTCATATGTGCATGGCCAACCGGTGGAAAATTGCATGGGGGATGACGGCCTTCATCGAATGGAAACCCCAAGGCGAACATCTCCCCTCAGATTTTGGACTACCAAGATTCTCCATATGGACCCCTCCTCATTTTTCCACTGTGGAAATTTCTAGCAGCATTAACGAAGTAGGGGCTAGGCCCCTAATAAGTGCTAAAGCTAGTGATGCCCTTGATTTGTGGCCATTTGTTGTATTTTGTTTGTGGATATTATTCTACTTTTGTCTTTTGTTGTAGAAGAATGGTGACATAGTATTTGGCACTGCAACCTCACAGCTCAGATCCCAATTTTGGCCATAGTTATTGGTCAAACATAAACTGGACACTTTAAAGATCATTGCACCATAGTAATCAACTCAAAACTAGTTCTGTTTCTCATTCCCAACTGACGTCAATGCATTTTTACAGTTCGGCGAAGGTGCTGAACATTTCCAGAGTTTTGTCGAACTCACTGTGAAGTGAACTCCGCAGAGTTTGCTCATAACGACTCATCACCATAACTCACATTGATACTTTCTACTGGTATAGTTTCTCACTATCCAAGTTTGCTCCTACAGGACTGCAGTGGTTGCTGATTTTTAATCAGAAGATGATTCCTCCTTTTTAACTGAATACCGTTTCAGAATTAAACTTCAGGTCACTCAGGCTTAAGAATAGCTGGTATATTTTTTGCTTTGCTGAAACTACGCAAATTTTGTTTTAACTCTTTAGTGCTTTTGTTAAGATTGCTTCTCTGGTATGTCTTTTAAAAGCTGTTGTTAATTATAATTAAATCAAATTCTGATATAAATATCTGCATATAAATTTCAGGAACTGGCCGAATTTTGACAAAAATTAAATCATAATTAAGGCAATTGTTTTGATTTTTTTTTCCACAAAACAGATGCTCGATGGCGTAATGAACAAAACCAAACAGCTGCCACGTGAGGTGAATGGCTGTCACTAATCTGGCTCTGCCATTGTGTCCATCAATACAGAGCCCAGTTTGAAGGCTGGAAGGGGTGGAGTCAGTTGACCTCACTGGGCAATTTCTTGGATTTGTGGAGGAAGAAAACATCAAGACAGTTAACGATCGCGCCCCCTCTTGGCCTGGGGTAGTATTACATACCCTGGAAGAGCTTCCCTGAAACGCATGTGTGACAATTACCAGATACTCAAAGTAGAACCCATCATCAGTACACATCTTAATGAAATGAACTGGAACTGCTATTAAAAAGTTTTTTAGTTATTCAGTTCCTTCCATCGAGAAACATGAATGCCAATTAGGACAACAGTTCAAGTACTGCCAGTTCTCTCACCTTTAGCCAGCCCCACACTTCATTTTGCCTTTCAGAAGTGTTTCTCCTTTTAACTGGTGGCACTTTACATGACTTCCAGTCAGAAAGGCTGTCAATCGCGAAGGCTGTAGTTGCAGATCTTGTCATCTCAACGTGTCATATTTTACGACTAGCAATCATAGGGTATGTCAACTGAGATGACGCCATGACAACTTTCCAATACAATTCCACATCTCCAGAGTATCTCAAGCTGTCCTGTCTTTCTTACAGCCAATAACGTGCTGTCTGACAGAGCCGGTGTTGTATGAATGCTTTCCAGGTACGGCAAGTTCAGTTTTAATCTCAGCTCTTTGCTAGAACATGGATCACGACTTGTGATATCATCGCACGATGCGTATAAAAGATGGTTGCTCGTGTTGACTTGCGAAATTTGCTGAAACATCATTTAATTAAAAACAAATCAGTGTTTGGTTTTCTTTGACTTTGATTTAAAATTTTGGTTTAATTTTATAATGGATTTAGGTACTATAATGTTTAAAATAACTGACTCAAAACTAAACTATTTTCCCTGTTGCTAAAAATATTTAAAATTCAGGTCATTCTTCTTCTTCTTCTGTTAGCTGCTCCTGTTAGGTGTTGCCACAGTGGATCATCTTGTTCCATATCTTCTCAGGTCATTGAACGTACTTAATTCAAACGATTATTACAGAAGGACAAAGGCTTATTTATTGGGTTACTGTGGACAATGGCTGTCCATCGAAACTCAGCCCTTAGATATGCCCCTTCTCCTCACTCACACTCAGTGGGCCATTGCACTCTCCACTCACCCCTTTTACTTTTCATATCATTCTGAGGACATGTTATTGTAACTTAGGATGTTAGCATGTCTATTGTTCTAGAAGTTTCATTCTTTTTAGTTATTTGGTACCAAACATACGACCCCTACCATAAGAAGGTAGAATGCTCTCATGGGTCTCCTAAACTTCTTTTCTAATATTCTTGTACCAGTGTCTTCAGTTTACATCTGTAATTTCAATTACTCGTCCTCCAATTGGTCTTATAAATCTTTTATTAAATCTATTGATGTTTGTCATCAATTGTTTTCTATGAACCAATTCTTTAATTTAGTATTTAAATTTTTTTTATTTTTTACGGAATCTAATGTGTGGCAGTATCTTTTCTTTCAGTCCCTTGTACTTTTTGAAATTTTTCAATCTGCTAATCTTATTTTTGCTTTGAATTTCTAACCACATTATTTGTTGTTTTGGCCTTCATTTAGTCCTTTGAGCGTCTCAAGGTTTTCTATCTTGTGTTTTTATTTCTGCATTGAATTTTCAACAACTGTATGCTCTTCCTTTTTGTTTTAGACTTTGATTACAATATTTTAGCTTACTGATTATCTCAGTGTTTTCTTCTAAAGACCTTACATGCTTCTTTTTATACTGTATATCTTTCAGTTGCTGTTTTTGATGATCATGCTTATTTGTGTTGGTGATAATGGCTTTCTCAGCCCCCTGGCAGCAGACAGAATCACAAGAACAAATTCAACCTGTAATTTTACTGTCTGCTACTCTAGTTGCCCCTTTAAATGTAACAGTTCCCTCATAAATTTACCGTGTTAAAGAAATTCAAATACATTCAAAAACAAGACGCATAATTGAGAAAGGATTCCAAATAAAAGGCAGACTTAGCATCTGAATGAAAGCTTATTTGATATAAAAACAGCAACCACTGTGACCCCCAAGATGAGATTCTGGGCCAGCATCAAGGATTGAAGATACCCTTTAATTAGGTGTCACATTTCTATTTAAATGTTTCAGCCCACCATAGTTTGTTAATGCCCGTGAAGTCTTCAAAGTCTTAATGTCTACTACATGACTTGGTACCTTATTTTAAAACAACAGCTGGCCTTTACTCTTCTTACTTCAGAATTTTAAACATTTAGATGACCAATTTTCTTTTTGCCAAGGAGGGTACAGAGGCTTTTCCAAGTGCATTCCCAAAGTGTTTCTCTGGAATGCACTGTGCTATAGATGGTGTTGTAAGAAGAAAATTTTGTTCTTGCTGTGCTAAACGAATGACTTAAATTTAGCTTGATTATTTTGGGTTGAAGCTGGTTGTGTTAAATTTCATTCCACCAACGCTCCTGTTATGCTAATTTATCAACGAAAATATTTTAAAAAGTAACTGGGAGAAGAGACGTAGTCAAAACTAGTAAAAGGAATCTAGAACCGATAAGTCAACTGCACCGTTACCAAAGCCAAAATTCAAGACAAAAATGAGATTGATAAAAAATATTTAGACAGGGACAGAAGAACTGGAGAATACAATAATAAATCAAAAAGCACTCTGCGTAGAGGTTTGAGTTGGTGTCTGTCAACGAGTAATTGGGACTGCCGAGGACACGCCCCTAGAGACGCAAAAGTGGCCTTAGCAACCAGAATACAAAAAGGTGTAGGTTATACCTCCACAGTATGGCGGAGATAACGGTAAACTTAAAAACAACAAAAGTAAGGCTAGGTTACGTAAAGTAACAGAAGATTCATAATCTATAGTCTCCAAAAATCAATAATAAAGTTGTAATATGAGACATTAATTGAACTGGGAAGAGATGGAATTATTATTAATAAGAGGTTCAATATAGCAGCTTCCACTTCAAGGTGGGTGATTTAATATTCATTCCGAACTAGACCCAATCAAACAATACAGTATATAAGCTGTACAAGGCTGGGCATCGATTTCTATTTAAAAACCATAAGTTTAAGTTAACTCGACATTTGTGCAGAACATGCGCACAGTTAGAACTCCGCTTCCTGCACTTTTGTCTGTATCACTCACTTGTGATACTAGTAGTAATCGGTCCTGGAAGGCCTCACTGGCTGCAGGTTTTCACTCTAACCCTTTTGTTTAGGGTTAGGGTTAGGGTTTTTGCTCCTAATTAACTCCTTTTCATTTCATTTTAATTAGTTTGTTTTTTAAAGACTTGTTCCCCCGAATTTCTTCATCATTCCTCTGAATTGCTTCATGTCTTTCCTTAAATGTCAACCAAGCAGAAATGAAATATGAAGTGAATGAGCTAACCGAAGACCAAATAAGTCAGGGCCTGAAACTCCAACCAGTTGCAAAATTAGGCATCCATTCTCAAAATAAATCCGTTCTTTAATTCCATGGCTTGTCGCTTCTCTCATTGTGCAATAGTATACATTTCTGAAATTGGTGATTTCCAAAATTTTTCATTGCGCCAGGTTTATACAGTACGTATTTTGGTGTCATGGTCAGTAGAGAGCTCTGTCCTTCAGTTAGCTTGGCCCGGTAATTGGTGTCCACTTTCTGGGGAGCCAGGGTTTTATAGTGCTCCAACTGGGAGGGGTGGAGTCAACTCCTCTCATGGGGCATCTTCTGAGAGCTGAAAGAGAGATGACATGGTTAGTGACAGCACACCCTCTCATCTAGGGGTGGTATGACATACCTGTGATGAGCCTGGAAGGTGCTCCTCTGATGTGCATCCGTGACAACGTTAAGGGTAAGGTTTTTAACGAAGTTGTAAGACCATCGATGATGTATGGATTTGAGATACGGGCAGTAAAAGGAGTGCAAGAGAAGATCTCCTGAGAATGAGACTGTTGAGGAAGATGTGTGGAGTTACAACAAAAGGACAGAATAAGAAATGAGGCAATCAGAGGTGCAACAAAAGTGGGGGAGATAGTGCAGGAAAGTAGATTGAAGTGGTATGGACATGCAATGAGGAGAGACAATGAATATGTGGGCAAAAGAGTAATGGGAATGGAAGTACAGGGGAAGAGAAAGCAAGAAAGGCCAAAGCGGAGGTGGATGGATTGAGTAAAAGATCTGAAGGAAAAGGGTCTGACTAGTGAGGAAGTGCAGAACCGAGATGTATGGAGACGGTTGATCAAGCACAACTGACCCCACATAAAAGTGGGAAAAAAAGAAGAGGAAGAAGATGAAGATGACATTTTCTATTTTTGCCCATCAATCTACATACACTCAAGTAAAACAAGATTTGAACGAAAAGGTCTAACGGGGGACGAGGTACAGGACTAAGCTGTATGGAGAAGGCACATCAACCCCAAGTTGAAGTATGAATAGAAGAAGAAGAGGTGAGCAGTTTAAACTGGCATTAGTTTGTTTTAATGTTTTTTCAAGATGGAACAGTTTGGAGGACATAAAATTTTGAGTGCCAACAAAACTGTGAAAGGATGAGACAATTCTTATCAGGTCCTGTTTATTTATGAAACATCTTCTCTTCTCCTGCAATGTCTCTACTGTACACTTAAGCCTCACTTGGAAGCCACTGCCAAGACATTTAATAGACCCTTTCAGGAATCAGGGTTCAGCTCTTAAAGTATCATTCACTATATTCTTGGGGTCACAAGTGTGATGGCATTCCAGTAAACAGCAATAAACTTAATGTGTATTATTACAGAGTAAAATCTATTCAGACAGATAGAGGAGATTCAGAAGTACGAACAGAAGGTATGTGGTGCACATTGGAGATTGTAAGGCAAAAAAAGCCAAATTAGAGTGGGAGCAGGTGGGCTGACCATGCAGAACTTGCTTTTTTCTATCGCTACGCTCCCACTTCTCTGAAACCTGTAATAGATGAATGGAGGAATCACAATTTATTAGATGTGAAATGTAGTCCTCGTGAAGCTGTCTGCAGCTCAAGTTGAACTTTGCATTACTGGCAACTCCCAGCTCTCTGAGGCAGCTGGCAGGGGACTAAGAATGTGATGTCATGTCATGTCGTGGTGTTCCTCATGCCCCCCTTGCCTGTAGTCTTGTCTCATACATGTTTGTTTCTACTTGGCCTGAATGATCTGGAGGGTTCATGGAGCATGTCTTTGATTTTAGGCTATGGCTTGTATTTATCAAGCATATCTGGTGGCTCTGCAGATGCCATAGCCTCCTAACTGCCATCCCCTGCCCGTAAACAATCATTATTTCTCTTTGCCCTCTGCATGGCTATTTACGTACTTTAATCCGCTGCTTTCCAACATTATATTTATTGCATATCCTGTAACTGATATGTGTGATTTGAGTGAGAGAGGAGAGACTTTATCAAGCTTTCTTACCAGCAAAGTAATTAAAGTTTAGGGGAAAAAAAAAACCAAGGCTGGGCACCGATCTGTTTTACCTCACTCACAGATCAGAGGAAAAATTCAGCTGCTTTTGTGTCAGCTCACAGCATAATAAGATCTTGTTTCTAAGTATCCCAGAGGACCACAGAGCCAGTGCCCGAGATGACACCGACAGGGGAATTACTTGCAATCCTGGGGTATTGGCCAAATGGATTAACTTGAAAGACTCGGCATTGTAAAACCAAATTTAATCCTTTTTGAGAAACAATAACCAAGTTGCTTGGAGAGGCTGAACTGGCTTTAGTCTGATTAATGCCACAGATAGGAACATTTAGGTGAAAGGTTTACCTTCAGCCTGTACTTCAAAGGATAATCTGTTTGATGTAAACGGTCAAGTTACTAAAAGTGTGACTCTTTGGGAACAAAACCAACTGTAATATGATGAGTGGCTCACATACTTGTGATGCGCAGCCCTGGAACGGATACCAAAAATGGGAAGTGGGTCGAGCCTTTAAAGAAGTGGGAGAGGTTTTAAGAGTAGAAAAGAAAATCAAATGAAATTTTTGGTACACTCATCTATCTGCTTATTTCAAAATCAGCTTGCCCTGACAACGCTGCGTACAAGAAGGGAGCAATCAAACATGAATGTGACATCAGTTAATCACAATAAACTATTTTGCACAGCTATTCATAGACAATCAAGCTAACACTTCAGGTCTTTGGAATGTGAATGGAAAGGAAACCTACACAATTATGGAGAGGAAGTGTAATATATTATTATTTATTATGTTGACGCCTTTATCCAAGGCAACTTACAACATGCGACATACAAAACGAATGTAACCAATTGTATGTCCAGTCAGAGTACAGGCAGGTGAAGTGACTTGCTCATGGTCACACACTGTCAATAACGGAGTTTGAACCCACAGCCACAGGGTTTGAAGTCCAAATCCTATACCACTGTGCCATACCTATTATATGAGCCTGCCAGGTTAATTGACTCTAAATTGAACATGAATGAGTCAGTGTTGACATGGGCCTACGTGTGGTATGGTGGACTGGCACCTTGTCTTGGAATGTTCTTTGCTTTGTGCCCAATGCAGCTAAAATAGTAGCAGTGCTGTTGTGACATGTGCAGAGCACGGGGAAATTCTTACTTGTCCAAAATTGTCTCTGGCCCTTGAAACTTGGACTGTATTAAGTAATTAATGAATAGCTGTGTTACATTATAAAATATATTACTGTGTATTATGTTATAGGATGGGCTACATAGTAGTGAAATGGTAGTGCTACTGCTCCCACAGTCCTATGGTTTATTTGGAACACTAAACTCCATGCGATATACTGGCACTCTATCCATAGTTACTTTCCAGGATATTATATTATATTATATTATATTATATTATATTATATTATATTATATTATATTATATTATATTATCCATCCATCCATCCATTCAACCATTTTTTAAACCATCTTATCCAGAGCTGGTTGCAGGAAAGTTGAAGCCTGTCCCAGTGAGCATTGGTTCTTTGGACAGGTCGCAAGTTCTTCTCAGGATGTATATTATATTATATTATATTATATTATATTATATTATATTATCTGTGCCCTGCAGCTCTGCCTGTGTAGTAGTGAAACAGGACAGTGAAGAGGGCCCTGCCTGGTTCCCCACTCCTGATGTCATGCTTCCCCCTGCCCTTGGCCCACAGCCTCGGTCTCAAATTAGTGAGAATATATCATTCCTACAAACTATGATTCTTAGCGCAATGAGAGAAGTCGCAAAACAACCGGAATGTTCAAACAAATAATAGAAAAAATATGATCTAAATCCGTTAAGGAGTTCTGTCAATCGCTAGCTAAGTGGAGGTAAGCAATGCCCTGAGGCTGGAGCGTCAGTGAGGAGGGCTCCTCCCCCCTCCCCTCGGCCAGCTGTGTGTCTTTTGGATTTGCGCAAATAAGTACGGCAAGGTACGGCAAGCGAACAATGATACTTAGCGTGATGAGAGAAGTCGCAACATCAACTGGAATGTTCAAGCAAATTATAGAAAAAAAACCCCAATCTAAATCCGTTAAGCAGTTCTCTCATGAAAAGCAGACAGACATACAGACAGAGAGACAGACGTTGGATTTTATTTATATATATATATATATATATAGAGAGAGAGAGAGAGAGAGAGAGAGAGAGATTACCTGTATATTATATTATAAAATAGAATAGGAAATGACATAACATGTTATATTTTACTGTATTATATTATATTATATTATATTATATTATATTATATTATATTATATTATATTTAACACCCAGAGAAAACCCTTGCATATATGGGGAGAATGAGCAAATGCCACACAGGAAGCAATCAGGAGGCCTCTTTATTGTGAGGCAGCAGCTCTAACACTGCACCACCATGCCACCTATAATATAAATCCTCTCACAGTCAAAAACATGTATGCTAGGTGGACTGCTAATACCAAATTGGCCGTATTGTGTGTGTGTGTGTGAATGGGTGCATGATTGTGTGTATATGTATGTTCACTCTGCAATGAACTGCAGTCATGTCCGGGTGCTATTCCTGTTGCTCTGGTTGAGTAGGTTAAAATGAATAATATAATATAATTAATATAATATAATATAATAATAATAATATAATAATAATAATAATAGTACAAGCTGTCCTGTTTCATGATAAATCCTGGATTATTGGTCTAGTGTTTAAATGTAAGTGCTGAAACATTATTTGAATTGTAGTAACTGCCAGACAGAGAGGAATCTGCTAATATTATGTCGATATATATATATATATATATATATATATATATATATATATATATATATATATATATATATATATATATAATATACTGTGTTATGCTGCAATGTAGAAGGGAGAAGAAGAATAAGAAGACAATAATAACGATGATGATGAAGAAGAAGATTCATAACGTAAATTCATTGATCATTTCTCAGTCCAGGTGGTAGTCTGTCCCAGGGTCTGCACATCACACAGCACACTCATCCTTAAGCATACACAGATTTAAAGTGTTCTGCAGGATGAAACTGGAATACATGGCAAGACCCTACATGGACTGGGGTTTGATCCCTGAAATTACAAATCTATTGTGACCCTCTGTGTGAAAAGGCATTAGTTGATAAGTGGAAAATGAAATAAGATCACAAAATGTCACGCAGTGTTTGGTGTTGAGTTACAATATCCCCAGTGATTTCACGGGTCAGCCATATTAAGAAAACACTTTAAAGGTAAACACTTACTGAGCCTAATGTAGAATTGTGTGAATATAATGCAGATAATAAAAATAATTTTAGCAATCTGCATGCTCAGCTATCCGGAACAGAAAAAAGGACTCCAAAGAAACTCAAAAATGGAAAAGAAAAAAATAACTATTTTTTCTTTTTTTGTTAGTTTGTCACCATTTAGTTCAGTATTTATATGCCGTCTTGTGTAACGTGTTATCGTTATTTCTTAGTCCAGCCATGGTATCTCACTTGTTTGTAACTTGACGATCCAAACAGACGTCCGTCTCTGCGGTGGTGAGAAATGTGTAAAGCTTCATAGTCTCTCCACATCCTTTTTTTGTTTCACTCATATTTCAAGACCTTTATCTCCTAATGTTCTGGGTCCCATCACTTTGAGTGAATCTGTCCTCCATGTTTTCACTTTAATCTTAAGTGGTGCAGATGTTTCCCAAAGTGTATGTTACTAAGATTTATATTTCCTTTAAATGAGACAGACGTAACAAGATGAATCAATGACCATTAGAGGTATGTGGCGCTGAACAGTATACACAATGAAGGCACGTGACCATCAGACTATTTGGGTTTGTTTATGGCAGTTCCCAGTGTTTGTACATTATTGTCTTTTTATTTTTATAAATGATCTGGCTCATTTTTTTTACCCTGCGAATGAAGTTAGAGAATTTTAAGTGAATTAAGTGCAACATGTAAGAAATTGTAATTGAACACATTTGTTTTGGTCTTACAGCTTCAAAGCCATGGGTTCAAGTCCCCATTTCTGGTCTGGTTGTGTTCTGTTTGAGGTTTGCACATTCTCCTTATGTCTTTGTGTTTTCCATCAGGCCCCCCATCCCCAGACCCCGTGTTTTGAGCCACATTCCAAAGGCGTCCATTTATTAGCCTGATGTCCTAGTGATGCACTGGGACCTGTTCAGAGTGCTGACTTTTATTGAAATAAGTTGGTTTTAGAAAATGAACAAATATGTGACACATTTTGTTTAAGTTGTTTCTCATTGAGGCCGTATTGATATTGACAAGATGGATACTACAAAGACAGAAACTGGAGGAAGTATTTTGAAAGTCTTAACCAATCCACCCATCTGTTTACTGAAATTAGTTTTTCCACTTGAGGGTTCCTGGTGTTTGAGATTCACCTTCAAACCAGGATTCCAGTCAAAAATCCTTACACGGGGAGAACCAGCACATTACACACAGATACTATGACTGGCCTTGGATTTCAGTAAGGGCCCATTGAGTTGTGAGGTAGCATCAGGAACAAATGTAAGAATGAGGGAGGATTACCAATGAAGCATTAGTCAAATTACAACAAACACAATGATGAGATCTCAAACTCTCATTTTATGGGCAGCAGATCTACTTGCCCCCTTCCCATATACACATACAGTACCACAATGCTTTCCCTCATACAAATCTAAGGTACATGTTTCACGTTTACATTCCCTTGGTGGCATCCACCTGCTTAGATTACATCAGTGTCATAGGTCACTTCAGAAAGTGTGCTGTTATCCAGATATTAATGTGTCCTAGTGATCTGTTGATGTACTGCAGTCCACATGGATCAAGAATGTGCTGTCTGCACTTTCGCTCAAGTCATGCTTGGGTATTCTTGTGAATAAAAACCAAACAACCAACCAATCACTACTAGGTGAAGCTCTGTCATCTGTGGATTGCCACCTTAATCATCCTTCTCCTGACTCAGTATCTACAATCCCCGATATGCAAGTCCTTTATGGGATGTCACAGTTAGTCCACATACTCATTCTCTAGTCTGCACGAGAGGTGTGTCTCTTATGGCGGGCTCTAACACAGCTTTCCAGCCGTGCTCTCTGACATTCAGTCTATAAGATATGCAGCTAATGTGAGGTGGGAGGGAAGTTAACATTTTCCTATATCTATAATAAAAACATTTTTGTATGTTTTTCTTTTTATTATTATTACATGTGGAGTAATACTATATTTGTGTGTAAATTCAAATTAAGGATTTATAAATAAACCTTGAAAAATCGTAATTAGATAGGCCATCACCACTTTTCAAGGATACTTCTAAGTACATGCAGGTGCAGCCAGTTGTATTTGAAACCCGCATGATATGATGGATGGAGTCCAGCTGTGTGCAATAAAAATGGTTTACATGACAAGAGATTAGATACACCTGTCTGTGTTAGGTACCAGAAATGGACAAAGCGTCTAGCGCAAAAAGGACAGTAGGGAGAAAACAGATATACTGTAAACGGCATTATCTATCTATCTATCTATCTATCTATCTATCTATCTATCTATCTATCTATCTATCTATTGTAGAGCCTTTCATATTTATGTATAGAATACAGTATCTTTCCTATCTGTCTGTAGGACCTGTCAGAAATACCAATTTGTTAATTATTTTACATAATTTGATCTAGTTAGCCATATTATAAAGCATGTCTATTGTCTGTCTATCTTTACTTGATAGAGACAGCTGCCAAAATATAGCTGTTTATTTTTTCCACATTTATTTTCATGTGCAAGATATATTTTTATAAATACCTTAATTATACTTGTGCACCTTTGTTTAATACCATCAATATAATATCTAGCTGGGGTGAAGCACTGTTTCCAGCATAGTCTATTAGTGTGGTGTTTACATGTACTTGTTGTTTCCCAAGAAGAAATAACCAAATGGATGATGGGTAGATAGGATATGCAGGTGTGACATGGAGGAGAAAAGCAGCTGACCTGGATATCGGGAATAGTATGGCCTTCACCTAGCAGTGGATTGATAATGGCTGCCATGAAATCTGTCTTTCTACCTATCATATAGTGACTTTCATGTTCGTCTGTCTGTCTTAAGCAGGCAGTGTGACTTACTGTCTAAGAAGCTGAAACCCATTAGAGTGTTGTCCCTGTCCGCCTCCTATGAATCACCCAGACCCCTTGAGCAAATGACATGGTATGGTAGTCATGGGCAGAGACTACAGACAGAATTTTGAGGATAGTTTGACTAAAGGCTGTGTCACACTACACAATGTTTCCATTGACTTTTCCATCACAGGCATCATTTACATAATATTAGTAAATCAGGCAGAGTGCCTTTCATTTATAGCTGCCTAGGATTTATATGGTGCATTTCATATCTATCTATCTATCTATCTATCTATCTATCTATCTATTGTAGAGCCTTTCCTATTTATCTATAGAATACAGTATCTTTCCTATCTATCTGTCTATAGGACATATCAGAAATACCAATTTGTTAATTATTTTACATAATTTTATCTATTTAGCCGTAGTATAAAGCATGTTTATTGTCTGTCTATCTTTACTTGATAGAAACAGCTGCCAAAATATAGCTGTTTATTTTTTCCACATTTATTTTCATGTACAAGATATATTTTTATAAATGCCTTAATTATAGTTGTGCACCTTTGTTTAATACCATCAATATAATATCTATTATATAGTGCCTTTCATATCAATCTGTTTGTCTGTCTGTTTAATATGTGTGTGTCTATAAGAGCTACATTCATATTACTGGCCATATTCACATATCATCTATGTGTACGTCTTTCTGACGTCACTTCTTACAAACCGAGATCTTCAGTAGTTGGCTCTGAACTGTACTAAGTGCGTCTCCTTTGGCACGTAGACTGAAACTTCACCACCAGGGATTTTCTTTGAGGATAACTCATCCAAGAAGGACTTCCCCTAAATTACGAGGCTCCGACTTATGCACCGGTCCGTGGTCTAAAATTGCCTTTATTCTCACAGTGTCCCCCACAGGCTCCTACATATGTTTCCTTTTTCACACACCTACAGCAGCAGCTTTCTACATTTTGAAGTTTTGTTAAACTAGCGCTTTATGACCTATCCAGATGGTTATTATAAGATATGTTCTTTCCTTTTTATGTGAATGATAAATTGCTTATTTTTAAACCAACTAAAAACCTTCCAATGACAGTCTAGCAGTGAGAATTAAGGATTATGTGTGATAATCCTGCAAAGAGCAGTCCGGCTGGCTCAAAGGGAAGCGTAAAATGCACTATGAGTGTCCGCTGTCACTTGATGGATTGGTTCTTATAATTTTTCATTCCCTAGTGAAGTAACTAGTGCTGGCTGAAAAAATAATCAACTGGTAATTGCTCTGGAGACCCAGCATGTGTTATAAACATTAAAAAAAAAATTGCCATCACAAAAACAGTGTGTAGCATCACATGTGGCTACAACAGCAGCTGCCTGCAGAAATATCTGTGGCACACGGTCGAGAAAGGCAGGCTTCATTACTGATATCACAGGGAAAAGAAAGGAAGTGGAAGAGAGCGATAAACATTGAGGCAATTTTTGTGGGGATGTTTTTTTAGCAGCTGTAAGACTCCTCTGTCTATTTTTCTTTTGTGCATTACCATATTAAAACTGAAATTGCTGTGCCGAATGACTTTTAATCTGATCAGCCAAGTCATGATGGCACCAACAAGTTGAATCATCTTCATAAGTTATTGCAGTCCAGCCACATTAAATGGAATGGCATTAAGGTGTCGATGCTTCCCGCTAATGTGCTGATTTATCAGAATGGAGAAAGGAAAAAATACCATCTTGGCTTTTCTCCATATCTCATGATGTTATATAGGGTGAAGATAAAGCAATGATAGGTGCCTGATCTCACCTTCACTGCTTCACTCTGCACTCAGTAAACTGCCTCTGGAGTCACCACAGCGGGAGGGCAAGCAGAAGACACAGACAGATAATGGTCTTCAAATGGCCAGCTCATTGACAGTCAACAAGCAAATGTCCTAGGAATCCAACCTGTCTTTGTTAAATTTCATTTTATGTGAAGAACAACACATTAAGGAAATCTGAAACCATTGAAAAAAAGGAAATACAATAATATGTTAGGCAGAAAATCCACAAAACACAGCACTCAGCTTGCCTTCTTTGTCTTTCCTTCCTGATAGGTCAGGTTGGGGAGCATGCACTGGTACAGCAGGTTGCGACACATTAACCACACAACAAAACAGCTCGGCATCCTGGTTGGCATCCCCCCAGGCAGATACAAAGTCTAGTTCTACTTTCCAGAAATGACCATCTATTTACCGCAGCCAGGTGTTTCATGGGCATCCCCTTGGCCTGTTCCAACCACTCAGATCCTCAAAAATGAGGACCCTGTGAGCTGGATCACCCTCGGGGAATCGCGCCACATGGCCGTAGTGCCGTAGCTGACGCTCCCCCACAATGCAGGTAATGTGCCTCATTGGTTACTCCATGAGCAACACAAAGTCAAACCAGTGGTACCCAAGGATTCGCCAAAGAGACACACATGAAGGAGTCTCGACCTCGCTGAGAGGTTTGTTTATCTCGGCAGTGACATTCATGTCTCTGGTTACTCTTCCTATGAAGTCAGTTGACAGTTTGGGAGAGCATGGTGGGGTCATGAGGTCACAGGAAAGGGGTGTGTGACGCTTCCGATATCTCTGCAAAAGGACGAAGGTCCAAGTCTTTTGAGTTCTGGTACTTCCTGTCTTGCTGTCTTTGTGAGACGTGGACGCGGACGTGGACGTGGACCTGAGATGAAGACTGGACTTCCTGATAGCACTAGTATAAATTAATGTTTTTTTAATAAAGACACAAATTGCTTTAATCTATCTATCTATCTATCTATCTATCTATCTATCTATCTGTCTGTCTGTCTGTCTGTCTGTCTGATATCCTGCCTACTACACCAAAACTACTATCTATCAATCTATCTATCTATCTATCTATCTATCTATCTATCTATCTATCTATCTATCTATCTATCTATCTATCATATAGTGCCTTCCATATTATCTATCTGTCTGTCTGTCTGATATCCTGCCTACTATACCAAAACTATCTATCTATCTATCTATCTATCTATCTATCTATCTATCTATCTATCTATCTATCTATCTATCTATCTATCGTGCATTACATTTCTATCTTTCTAGTGTATACAATATGTGTTTATTCATCTTTCTTTGTTACTTTCTGAACACTGTACTGTTAAGTATTTTGTTTCTTTAAAAGTAAACGTGTACTTTGATGGTGTTTTAATCAAAGGCACTATATGTTCAGATAGCTTTCCTTTTCTCGCTTGCTTCCATGCTCATCTGTGTATCCGGGAAGCTGCCATTCTGTAAGGCTCAGTGTGAATTTCCCAGGGTCATGCCACGGTTTTTGTAATCCTACTAATTAAAGGCGTGTAGCTGGTCCCGGGGAGGCCAGGTATGAATATACATTGATGTGATTTGTCAGGGCTGAGTTTTGCTGGCTTGCCGGTGTCTGAGAGCAGCTTTGCCTGGCAGTTGATGTCAGCTCCCACTGTACCATCTTGTTTCATGTCAAACACATGTTGGGCCCTGTAATAAATCACTGACAGCCCTGCACATCCCTTCCCCCTCCTGTTTTTTTTTTTCCCTTCTCTCCCTCTTCGAGTGCAAACCCTGAATCTTGATTAATGTGGTTTCTTGAGCTAAAGAACAATGCAGCCTGCACTTACTTACGCACATGAAAAGCTTGTCTGCTGGCAGGGACTGCAGGATTGCCAAGCTGCAAGTTTGTACTTTTTTTTTGTCCGCCTTTGATTTGCTGCTTCCTGGTCCCGCCATGAGAAGCCATTTGGCACAGACTCCTCCGCTAAATCACAGACTGGACCCCGTACTGCCCAAACTTAAGACTGTTGATTGTGGAATAATGTGCAGCTATATAAGCAAACCCTTGACCGCTCCAAACCCACAACCTTTCGGGATTTATACAGGCGCATATGCCAAATGTAAAGTCCCTGAATAACCATACCCCTCGCTGTTCTAAGATGTCAGTTGTTATTTCTTACAGTGTTTGACACCATTCTTTGTCCAACTGGTGCTTCGTTTTAATTGGCAGTACCCAGAAAGAATTCTATCTGTAAACCCAATAATGTAAAAAAAAGCTATAAAAACAAAAGGGAAGGCAAATAAAGGAAAAGTGTGAGATTTCGTTAGAAAAACAGCTCTTGGCCTCCCATCTAAAACTAAAATAATTGTCAGTCCTGAGAGAATGTTAGCCTATTCCTCTTGCACAAGTCACTTCAGTTCATTACCCTCAATTAGGACGGTAAATAAACTTGTTTAGCTCAAGTAGTTGGGACATTGGCCAAAGCAAAACAGCACGGCACTCTTCTACTAAGTATTTCGATAAGTCTAGAACGCTTAAAAAAATCATGAAGAGCATAATAGGAAAGATTTTTTGAATTATTATAGGACTATATTAAACGGTAAATCCATATTTTAATGAACCTACTGTTGCCCAGTTTTGATTTACATGGGTTTGAGAGATTTATGTTTTATAATTTGGTAAACTTGGGCCATGCTGAAGGAGTTATATTTGGTCTGTTTGACAGTATATGGGAATTCTGAAAAAGTACTAACTGCTAAGGATATGATGGTCCTGTCTGTCCATTCGATTATGTGGCCCTTGTGAGTCACAAAATGAGCCCTGATTGGAAAGTCAAGTCAAGTAAAGTTTATTGTCATGTGTATGAAGTACAATAAAATTCATACTTCCATGCCTACTTTAGATAGTTGACAGGAATAAAATACAAAAAGTAATTTGAAGTGAAATTAAAATTTTGTTACTATTTCAGTCTTACATGTGGTAGCTTAGGGCACCGATAACTAGAGATGCACGGTAAATCGGGAGCGATAACAAAAGGCAAAGTTAACACGTGTTTCAGAGTTGTTTACAGTGCAAGAAAGTTTACTTTCACTTCTTCGATCGGCACCACCACCACCTGATCAGGGCACCGTGATGGTGGCCAGAGGTCCACATGACCATCATCATCTAATTTTTCCACATGAGTACTGTTTGATATCATTTATATTAAGTAGAATGCCCATTGGGCGCTGGGTGGTCTCGTGGCCTCGGAAAACCCTGTAGATTTTGTTTTTATTTTTCTCCAGCCCATTGGATTGTATTTTGTTTTTTCTGTCCTCCCTGTCCATCCGACCTTACTTTATTCTTTGCTATTTAGTATTGCCTAATCTTCTTTTTATGTTTTTCTTTTGTCATCTTGTAAAGCACTTTGAGCTACATTCAGTTGTATGAAAACATATTATAGGAACAAATGTTGCTGTTATTGTTCTGGTACAATAGAGTCTTAAATTATATGTATATTTCAAAAATTGTCTCAGCTTATGGGTTAGTATTCAAAATGATAAAATGTGTTTTCCCAAAAAATCTCTTATATCTCAATGTATACAATAAAAAAAAACCAACATGCAGTAAAGATCAGTGTTGCTAATTGGAGATTGAGATTGTAAGAGGCAGATCAGTGTATACGATAAAGATGTTGGGTGGACCACTTTCTGGTGTATGGGCTGCTGGGGGTGAATGTGTGAAAATTGTTGGTTATGACGGGCACTTCATTGATGTTCTGCAACTAGCAGAGAAAGGATAAGAAAAGGACCAAATTATAAAGCAAGGAAAAAATGTGAAAACCATATAGTCAATGAGATCTGTTACCAAAACCTAACTGCTAACCAAAATCAAAATCCAAAAAGGTAAAGTTTCAAAGCCAGAAATTTACTATAATTGTACAGACAATGAAGTTTAAGTTACCTACAATCACAGATTGAAAGAGAACCATCACACTGGTGTTTATGGTGACTTATCGATGATGTCGGAGGCCACTTTTAATACCATATCCCCTAACAACCAGGAGTCATGTCTGGGTAATGGAGATCACAAAATGGCAATGCCCATCTCAAAAACGAGATGAAAATTATTACAAAATTATGATTCTCTCTCTCTCTCTCTCTCTGTATATATACAGTATATATATATATATATATATAGACAGATGTTGGATTTTATATATATGTATACATATCTGTCTGTCCGCTTTTCATGAGACACTTAATGGATTTACATCGGGTTTTTTTCTATAATTTGCTTGAACATTCCGGTTGCTTTTGCGAGTTTTCTCACCACGCTATATATCATGGTTTGCTTCTAGTACCGATTTATTTGCGTGAATCAGAGAGAGACTGGGAGGGCTTGGGGGGGTAGTGGTCCTCCTCACTCACTCACTCACTCACTCAGTCAGTCACACACCAGGCTCAGGTGTACCTTACCTCTCCTTAGTTAGCGAAAGAGAGAACAACTTAATGGATTTACTGTAGATCGGGTTTTTTTCTATAATTTGCTTGAACATTTTTGCGACTTCTTTCGTCACACTAAGAATCATAGTTCGCTTGTAGGAGAGACTGCTGGATGAGGGGTGTGGGTAAGTGCAATGGCAGGAGTGGGGAGCCGAACAAGGCCCTGCTCACTCACGCGGCAGTCCCCATTCGAGTCGTTCTACTTCTCCGTTTTGGAGCGTATCTTGCCTCCGCTTAGCTAGTGATACCTGAACTGAAGCAGATTGTTCCTTCAGTCTCCAAATGTTTGCTCCTGTGGGCTAGTTTGGCTCCAGCAGATACGGGTCTGATGATGAAAGTCCTACTTCCAGTGCCTCGTTTCTTATATAGAGAAGGGACCGGACTTCTGGGATGCTCCAGAAGTGATGTCAGTGCTCCTTCACTCCAGGGCTGGAAAATGAACCGAGGTTAGTAGCTGCATATTGCTCACAGCTGTCCTCCATTTCACCTCGTGAGCAGAGTGTGTAATACACTCCTGTGACAAACCATAATATATTTTATTAAACTTCTTAATCATATCAGTTGGAGTTTATCTGATGGTTTTTTGTGTTATTTGTGGAAGAGCACGTTTGGATGCTTAATTTTGCAATCAGCAATGGGGTCTTTTTTGGATGGGGTTCTGCAGTCTTTCTTGATCTGTTGATTGGAAAGGAATATCTAGTGGTAGCAATATTGACATACTTATAGCAGACATTTTGGAAGCTATTATCCATTTGGACATCTAGAGAAGTTGCTGAAGAGAAACTTTAATGCTAGGTGTTTTGTGAACATTTTAATCATGACTGGAAATGAAATGAGATTTGCTCAGCCAGTGAAAGTGGAACGTAAAACAGATTTGTAAGAATTTTAATAAAACAAGAAGTGGTCAAAGTTGAGACAAAGGACTGGTGTAGTATATCGAGGGGATAAAACCAGACTAGGGTACTTTTGGTATATCAAACAAAAATATGGAGAATGATTTGGTGAAGTGGAACGCACTAATGAAGTTGTAGGAGATCACCCAAGCGGGTAGCTAAAGACCGCATGGACAGAAGTCGTGGTAGATGACATCTGAAAAATTATTCTTGGCCTTAGGGAGACCCGAGTCTCAGAAAGTAAAGAAGAGGAATTTTTTAAGCTTAGTAAAGCCCAGATAATGGCTCTTAAACTGGTTGTTGCTGTTTTTATATAAACTATTTAGTGAACTCTGACATTTCTACTTGGTAAGGATCGGAGATTGGAATTTCAAAACAATAACAAAAGGCTAAATATGTCCTCCAGCCATTCAAGGAGAGTGAAACTCAATCAGCCTGGCAATATTGATATCTTTGTGGCTCTACTGGGCAAACTTTCCTGTAGTATTATTACACGTTTTTATAATTTCGAGTTTTGACTGTTTTTTGTCACTTTTCTATATTGTTGTTTCCACCCTGCTGATACTATACTAAGCAGTACATTTTTTGTAGCTCATTAAAAAAATGTTAAATACAGACGTGTTTAATGGAATGAAAACAATAGAGCAATGTTTTATAAATGATTTCCCATGTGCTCTTTCTTTAAAAATTTTGTTATTCGTTCACATTTGTTATGTTCGTGTACACACAGTACAGATTGATATTTCCTGTCACTGCAAGAACTGTGATGTCTACAACTGAACATAGATCATCTATAGCAATCACTCTTGTTTGAATTCAAAGACACATCATGTGGACATGAGGAATTATGTTGAATGTGTAAGACAGCCTGTGTCACAATTTCTATGGATCCAATACGTGACAAAATCTACTAAACCAAAGGGAAATGTCAGTGACGGGCAGATGTCAGGATGTGAAGGGATGATTGAGGCAAAACAGCCAGAAAAACAAGGGGCCTGCAAGAATGAAACACTGAGTACTTGAGTCGACAAGGGGGTGCCACATCTGAGTGCAACACATTTTCCAAGATGACCAATGACAGAGGGACGGTGAGCAAATTGTTTCCCATCAAAACAGTTCACAAGGATGTCATGACTTGACTTACACTTGCTATCATCACATCGAAATGTTCTTAAAATTTTTGCTCTCATGATGCAATTTTGCCTTTTTTGTGTCTTCAAGTTCTACAATTGCCATGGAGCGTCATCCCGAGAGTGCAGGGTTTCGATTTGAAAATCATCGCCAGTCAGCATCCATGGGGTAGAGGGGATTTATAGCGAAACAAAGAGTTTTGCTTTAACTTCCCACAGTGCCCCATCAGCAACTGCCCACATTCAGTAAACCATTTGCAAATCTTTTCCATTGTGTCCATTGTGATTCATGAGTCTGCGCAACCCTACTTACAACCACACGCGATTGAACCTATAGTTTAAGAACCTATGATGGAACCAAACAAGCTTAATTTGCTCAATGATTGCTTGTCTAACTTCTCATTTTTAAAAAATTGGTATCACCGTTGCACTTATCAACATGGTAACTTTATGTTGTAGAGTGTAAACATTCTCTCAGCTTCTCTGTGGTTTGGCTACCTATACTCTGATTTTCAATGACATAATAAAAATATACATGCCAGGTGGACATGTGACTGTAGATTACCATGATATGAGCAAGTGTGTTCTGCAGTGGACCAGTATCCCATTCTTGGTTGGTGTTCTGACCTGGTTTCATTTGATATTTTGCTGGGATCTGCTTTATTCTTTTTTCATCATTTTTGTTTCAATTTGGGTTTTCATCACATCAAATTCAATCCTAGCAAATATGTTTACCTTCAGTCTCATCTTGAAGGAGTTGAATTGTTTTCATGGATTACTGAGGTGTCACCATTTTGTGATCCTGAGGTTGATGATTGTTATCACATTGTCGCACATGGAGGACTGGGGTTCGTGTTGTGTGGAAGTACACCTAAGTTGAAGTGGGGTGCAGGGGCTTTATAGCCAGTTCCACATCGAAGTTCTTCAGGGAATTAGGTATCAGAGGTCAGAACTGGCCAACCCCGCTGAAAGGAGCAACCACTGGCGATGGATGAAAAGGAAAGGTGTTGCTTGGACCACCCAAGGTGATCAACTGACAATAAGACACACACAGCCCAGTCTGGTGCCTCAGTGGAGAGTGTCTTGTGATAAAAGGCTAAAACACCCAACGATACGAAGGTGGTCAACTTATGATGTGTCCTTTTGGTAGCAACGTCGCCTAGTGGCAATCTCTAAACAACCCCCTTGGAGGGTAATTGTGGTGCAGAAACACTGGGGATTGTAATATCCAGTCCATCATTTGAAATATTTCCCTCTATAGACTTTTTAGCCGATTCTCGAATACGTCCTATCATTTTTCTGATTACCGGACTTTCTGTGCCGAGTTCTGACTGTGATTTACTTTTAGTATTTCGGTTTGTCATTTAAATTTATTTGATTTCCCAGTATAGACATTTCAACCACTTCTCAACTACAGTATATCTTTCTCCTGTCCTAGTTTTCTGCTTGCCGCTCTGTGATTTAACTTCTAACTATAATTTACTTTTATTGTTTTGGTGTGCTGCTTTGATTCAATTGAGTTCCCAGTCTAGTCATTTTAGACTGTTCTCGACAACGTCTTATCCTCTGATTCCTTATTCTTTAATCCTGCCTTGTTTCCCCAGCCCTAACAGAATATTTGGTTCCCACTCTGTGCTAGGGTCTGTCTCCTAATGATCAAGCTGATTTTGTAAACCAATGGCCAAATGAATATTCCATTAATATTTGAAGGAGTATGTGCACTGTTAGTCCGTGGAATAAAACATCATGTTTGACGCACTATACAGTAGGGTGTCAAACTCAGTTTCTGAAGGGCTGCGGTATCTGCAGGTTTTCTTAATTTGAAATCAGTTACTGCTGTAAATAGAACACACATTTCTTCAGCTTAGTTTGAGTCACTTTCTTGCTGAGGTTGAGAATATGTAAGCTTACTAAGATTCAGAATCTATAATTGATTCTTTTTCTTAATCAGCTGCTAGTTAGAAATCTAATAACGAGGAGAATTTGTTTGTGTTTGTACATCCATTATACGGTAAGATCAGAAGTCAAGAACTGGGCCATACTATTCTGAAGCTTTTCATTGATTTATTTGGCTACCCCTACTCTCTCTTCTGTTTCTTTTTCCAGTTTCTTTGTGGTGGCGGCCTGCGCCACCACCACCTACTCAAAGCATCATGATGCTCCAACATTGATGGACTGAAAGCCAGAAGTCTACGTGACCATCATCATCAAGTCCTTTCGTGAGAACCCTAAATCCAAAGAGGACTGTTTCATTTATGTTAGGTAGAATGCCCAGAGGGGACTGGGTATTCTAATGGTCTGGAATCCCTGCAGATTTTATTTTTTTTTTGCAGCCGTTTTTTTTTGTTTTTTCTGTCCACCCTGGCCATTGGACCTTACTCTTATTCTATGTTAATTAATGTTGACTTATTTTATTTTCTTACTGTGTCTTTTATTTTTCAATTCTTCATTTTGTAAAGCACTTTGAGCTACATTTTTTTGTATGAAAATGTGCTATATAACTAAATGTTGTTGTTGTCATATTTATTAATTTCCCAAACCCTGAAGAACCAGTCGCATTGGGTTCAAAGAAAATCAAACTCTGTCTCACTCACACATGGCCAATTTCGAGTCCCTGAGTAGCCTAGCAAGCATATTTTAAGGAACAGAATGAAACAAGAGTGCCTGGAAAAAAAATCTCACAGACATGAGAGAGACGAGCGAAATTCTTAGAGAGCAGCTGGACCAGATTTTCAGCCCAGTCTCCCAGTGTCAGTGCACGCTCCCAACCTCCCTCTCCAGTGTCAGTGTGCTTACTCCATTTTGATGATGATCTCGGGAAACAAAGTATAGTATTAAACACATCGGATGTAGCAGAACTACCACAAAGCAATAGACTCATTTACATTTATTTGCTTAGCAGACGCTTTTATCCAAAGTGATTTACAAAAAACAGGTAAACAATCGAGTAACATTAGGCTAGGGCCTGTTTGTTCAGCAGGTATAATAGGAAAGGTAACTAGTGAAAAGATGTAACAACTCATACATTTGCAATTATCGAACATAATAATAATCCAACAACACGGTTCACTAACAAGATTTTGATTTTCCTCTAAGAAAATAAGCGATTGAAGTGAAAACCTAGAGGTACAGCAAATCACAAGCAACCAAGTATCACACGCCTATAATGTGACGTATCATGAAAGGCTTTATATTTATGAAGAAGGAGGCAGTCAATCAAGCAGCAAATAAACTCATTATGATTAGAATAGATAGATGGCTGCTATGACAGAAGTGATTGTTCATTAGGCCAGTTATTTCCATCTTGCTATAGAACAGTTACTTAAACTATGTAGCAAACCCATAAATTAATCCACTGATTACCAGTCCCAGTTAATCCAGTTCAGAGTCATAAATTAACACAAGAAACTCCTTATAAATATTAGCAAGCCTAAAACTGTCAGTCAGTCATTTTCTAAGCCTGTTTGTCCTAAAGTGTGTCTTGGGGGTCTGCTGAAGTCAATCCCAGCTAGCATGGGGCACAAGGCAGGAACACACTCTGGACTAGACGCCAGTAAGACACACATACAGTAAGGGCCAATTTAGGATTGCCGGTTCACTTAACTGGCATGTTTTTGGACTGTGATAGGAAATCAGAGCGCCTGGAGGAAACCCACGCAGACCCAGAGAGAACAACAACAGCAACATTTGGACAGGCCTGGTGAGCTTTATTGGGCTGAATGGCCTATTCTCGTCCAGATTGTTCTAATGTTCAAATTTTTTTCTATAGCACGTTTTCAAACAAATGATGTAGCTCAAAGTGCTTTACAAAGTGAAGAAAGAAAAAAGAAAACATATAAAAATTAAAATTAGGCAATACTAATTAACAAAGAATAAAGTAAGGTTCTCCAGAGGGCCGGAGAAAAAAAAACAAAATCTGCAGGGGTTCCAAGGCCATGGGACCACCCAGTCCCCTCAAGGCATTCTACCTATCATCAATGATCTCAATCAGTCCTCATTGTATTCAGGCTTCACGTGAAAGAATTAGACAATGATGGTCATGTGGACCTCTGGCCTTCAATCCATCAATGTAGGGACTGCACGGTGCTTTGACCAGGTGAAAACCGGAAGGAGAACAACGGAGAAAGTAGGGGTTAGCACAGATTTTGGAGCCATGAAAAAACAATGATAATTAAATACCTATACAGAATATCAGGGTTTACACTAAAATGAAGCTATGAGAAAGCCATGTTAAAGTAATGGGCTTTTAGTAGTTTTTTTTAAAGTGCTCCACCGTATTAGTCATGCAAACTCCACACAGGGAGGACCCAAGACGTGACCCCTTGGTCTCGTTTCTGCTACCACTTCACCACCGTGCCACCCTAGCCTTGGTTAACTGGGTTAAGCAAATTCAATAAATGAATGGATGTGCAGCTATCCCAATGGTAAACGCTTTCAGATAATTCTCTGTTTAGTGTCAAAGTAATGAAAGTGAAATGAAATCTTCTGTCCGTGGTCCTATATTTACATTTTCCACTTTTATTGATTTTTTTTTTGTCTTCTTGCAACTATCAATCAATCTGTTTTTATTCTACATAGCAGCTTGCATAGCGAGCTTCACATCAAGGTACTTTTTTAATGCCAATAATAAGATTACAGAACATTAAGGTTGCTTTTCACTGACAGCTTCACAACTGAGTAGTTGATAGATTAGGTTCGATGTACAGTTGGAGTTGATGGACATCTGGAAGTTTGGGACTGTATTGTAGTAATGCACGCTCCTATTCTTCTTAATTGCTTTCATCTGATTAGGCAGAATTCTTGGATCTCCTTCTTTCTTTGATTAGAGTCGCATTGGGGGGGCGGCTGCAAAATAAAAAAAAGAAAAAACTTTTTCCACCCATGATTGGCAGCTAAAATCGCAGGGCAGGACCTGATGCCAAAGTGTGGTAGCACCCTTTTTCAGCCACATAATTCCTTACATGGCTCTTGCAGCCTTTCTACATGATTTTCTAAATGAGATGCTGAAGTGATGCCAACACCATGACTGGAGTTGTGAAATGAGGCATGCGCCACCATATCCCAGGAGAGCGCTCCTTATGAATAACCATGCTGGCTTCACACTGTCCTTGGGACAATTAAGCCTGAAATTCAAGGGATGGAAAATTTTTCAAATCTTTTCTTCTCAGCCACAGGAGCGCCGGAAACAAAAGATCTGCTATTTGCCACGTTAGTCTTTTTTTTTTTTGTTTTTTTAAATTTATTTGTAAACCTGATTAATGCTATTTACATGCGTGTTTTTATTGGAAACCTATTTGTAATGCCAGTTTCTGCAGTTAACAAACACTGAAAAATACCAAAATGAATGACTGATGCCGACTTGATTTTACTATCAGTTTACAATGAAAATGAAAATAGCCAGAGAGAGCGAGAGAGAGACCACTGCCTCTTTATCAGGGACATTCTAGGAATACAAATTGGGCAAGAATAATAATTTTACCCATAAAATATAACATTGTTATTTATGCATTAATAACACCTCAGTTAGCTGAATTTTGCCTCTGTTTTTAACAGTTTGCAGGTGGGGGGTCTCTGTTGGTTTGTAAAACTATTTAAAGTAAAGTTTTTTTTCGGATATTGACTGGAATATTTGGACCGGGTTACAGTTTGTAAGCAATTTGGTTTGCATAATTCAAATTTAGATTATTATGTCAGCTGCTGAGTGTTGAGAACTGCCAATGGCACGGGTCACTGTTGACCATGACTTTGGCCATGTCTCTCATTTGGTGTTTCCTTATCTTCATACCTCACCTATGTCATTTCCTGACAACAGTAATTACTTTGCTTACAATGAAAATGAAAACACCCAGAGAGACCTCCGAATTATTTTAAGGGACATTCTAGGAATACGAAGTGGGCAAAAGTAATAATTTTACCGAAAAATACTAAACATTTTCATTTATGCATTAGTAACACCGCAGTTAGCTGAATTCTGCTGCTTTGTGATTAACAGTTCCGCAGAAGCCTGATTTTGCAGGGTCTCTGTTGGTTTGAAAAACTATTCAAATTAAAGTTTTTGGGATATTGATTGGAATTTTTGGACCTGCTTAGAGATTTTGGTTCACCGTTGACCATGACTTTGGCCATGTCTCTCATTTGGTGTTTGCTTATTTCCATGCCTCACATATGTCATTTCCTGACAACAGTAATTACTTTGCTTATAATGAAAATGAAAACGCCCAGAGAGAACTCCGCATCTTTTTCAGGGCCATTCTAGCTGAATTCTACTTCTTTATAATTAACAGTTAACCCCCAAAGGTGTTTTATTGGATTCACAGCTGGTGACTGGCAAGGCCACTGATGTCATTATCATGTTCATGAAAGCAGTTTAAGAAGAATTTTGCTTTGTGACATGGTGCATTATCATGCTCGAAGTGGCCATTAGAAGATGGGCAAACTGCGAGCATGAAGGGGTGCGCATGGTCAGCACAATTACTCAAATAGCCTGCGGCATTCAGGCAATGATTGATTGGTATTAACAAGCCCAAAGTGTGCCAAGAAAACATTCCCCACACCATTACACCACCACCATCACCAGCCTGGTGGGTTGGGTGCATGGATTCACGCTGTTAATGACAACTGTATGCATTAGCTGAAATCGAGATTCATCAAACCAGGCTAAATTTTTCCAGTCTTTAAATGTCCCATTTTGGTAACTCTGTGTTCACTCCAGCCTTCTGTTCTTGGTTGATAGAAGTGGAGCCCGCTGTTGTCTTCTGCTGTTATAGCCCATCTGCCTCAAGGTTTGACGTGTTGTGCATTCTGTGATGCTTTTCTGCTCACCGCAGCTGCACAGAGTGGTTATCGAAGCCTTTCTATCAGCTCGAACCAGTCTGGCCATTCTGTTCTCACTCCTCTCTTCAACTAGGCATTTCTGTCCATGGAACTGCAACTCACTGAATGTTTTTTGCTTATCGCACCATTCTGTGTAAACTCTAAAGTCTGCTGTGCATGAAAATCTGCATTTCAGCAGTTTCTGGCACCAACAATCATGTCACTGTTGAATTCACTGAGGTCACATTTTTGCGCCATTGTGGTGTTTGATGTGAACATTAACTGAAGCCCCTGACCTGTATCTACATGATTTTATGCATTGTACTGCTGCCACATGATTGGCTGATTATTTAATTGCACGGATATGCAAGTGTTCAGGTGTTCCTAATAATGTGTCCAGTAGGTGTAGAGGAAATATAACTGTTTTAATTAAAGTGCTGGTACAGCATTTAGTTTAATGCATTTTGTTTCATAGGGGAATAATGTCTAATTATTTTGCATGAATAAAGGTGGACCCGCCTACCATTCTTTATATTTTTATGTCGGTCCTCACGTGTCAAACTTGGAACACACCGTTGTGTGTTTTCCGTAGTGAATCCCAGCTAGCACAGGGCTCAAAGCTCTGAGCAGGGGATATGTATAGAACACTGTAATCTATATACAGTATGCATGTGTGTCACGATTTGCTCCAACACGTCCATTCAGGCCCCACTGGAGTAAACAAAGCACACCTGCGTACCCTCCTGGAGGACCCCTCCTCTTCCCTCTAGGTAGCGACATGTGGACACTTAAAAGTGCCATAGAATGACAGTATGGGAACATGGGGGAGGTTTCCTGCTCCGTGTTAACCTCTGAAACTGCTGCTTAGGCAAAAAGAAAAAAAAAAGTGTGGGATGAAAAATAAAAAAAAAAATGTTAAAGATAGTAAGCAGAGATGAGTTATCAAGTGTTATTTTAAACTCGGGCTTTTAACAGTAACGAAGCTGTGAATTTTCAGTAATTGACTCTGCTATTGTGACTCAACTGCTGTGTCATCTGTCAGTGCCGAAAGTTTGGGTGTTCCTTTTGTATTTTGATCTGATACAATTTTTGTAGACAATTTATGCGCCACATATGGTACATGTGTTGAAGATGATGGTGAACAGGCTGAGACATTCCTGTAAATCATCTTCTACATATGATGTATGTTTTGTGAATACCGTATATACTCACATATAAGTCGGGTCTTGAAACCTGAAAAATCGATCATAAAATCAGACTCTGACTTATATGCCTGTTCAAAAATATGACACGTAATTTTTTTTATACATCTTCTTCCTTCCTCCAATCCCACACCAGTCTCTCAGACACATCAGATTTTTTTTTTCAGTAGTGTAGTTACCAATTTCTTTCACCACTTCAACGACTTTTAATTGAAAACGAGCTTCATATTTTCTTCTGATCGAACGCTCCATCGGCGATAAGGGATGCTCTTATGATAAAGGTGTATGAGAGCGCGAGATACAAAAAACACAAATCAGTGCAAACGTCGCTTCGGAATAGTTTGGGTATTAACATGTGGTCACGTAGGCAGAATACATAGAAAAAAAGGCAGTGTGCTCTGTGGTTACTCTCTCGGGTGGACATTAGCATATTGTAATCCCTTGGACCAATAGCGTGAGTTTTCTACATTCGACTTATACGACCGACAATATAAAATACCAGAAATTATATGGTAAAGTCAACCCCGACTTATCCACGGAAGAACTTAAACGCGACTATATATTGTAAATTGTTTCCACCATTCAAATATTTACATATTTTTGACTCTGTAAATAGATAAATAGATTAGTAAATGTGAGGGACGTTCAAAAAGTTTCCACACTCTTATATTTTCGTTGGAAATGGTGACGGAGGGAGGATTCGTAATTGATCGTGTCTGAGAGTGTCATGTGACTGGGAAAAATTGCATCACAAAGGAAGGTGACTATGTAGAAAAGTGATGGAATTTGTTTTTGAAATTCTTAATACTTCTCGTATACATTGCATACACATAAACACAATGGTCTGAACACACCCCAGAATGACTAAAAACAAATACAATTTAGAAAACCTGTGTCTTGGCTGTCCCAGTCACAGTGAGGGATTATGCATGTGTACTGTTGTTGATATTAAGGACCCCCTGTCATGTTTCTTGACACACCTCTGCTGAATAATTTGATGTCTGAATGTCCTTAGTGTTAGTGTGTCTCAGAGAGCATGTGTGTGCAGCATTGTTCATATTCATTGTTTGCTATTACCTACACAGAGTCTGGAGTGTGTCCCATAACTGAGCCTGTCCTTTTAATTAGCTTATTGATTTGGTGGGCCTCTCTTGAAGTGACATTACCAGCCCAGCACACCACACTGAACAACTTTGTCACTGATCAGAGCTGTAGAGTTGTTTGAAAAAGTAGCTGCGAATATGCACCTGACTTTATACTCGTAAAACAAGAGTCAAATACTCAGTTCAAAATATTAGTTGGAGCTGCTTTGGGCATTCCATGTCAAAGTACCTAAACTAATACAGTCGTTGCCCAGAGGGGACTGGGTGGTCTCATGGTCTGGAATCCCTACAGATTTTATTTTTTTCTCCAGCCTCTGGAGTTTTTTTTGTTTGTTTTTTCTGTCCACCCTGGCCATCGGACCTTACTTATTCTATGTTAATTAATGTTGACTTATTTTTATTTTTTATTGTGTCTTCTATTTTTCTATTCTTCATTTTGTAAAGCACTTTGAGCTAAATTTTTTTTGTATGAAAATGTGCTATATAAATAAATGTTGTTGTTGCAGCTTACCGTATATCAAACTGGCTCATTCGCCTTGTGATCGTCTTCTCCGATACACCATATAGATCTGCAATCTGTCGTACTTTTAAACCGCATAACAGAAGGTGTTCTATTGACTCAGCTGGAATGTCAAAGGAAGGACGTCCAGAGCAGGGTACTGCCTCACCTGAACTGGAGTGTAGTAGAGTCCATTCCACCTGTTTTTCGATAATTTCAAAAACAGTTTCATCTATATCGGAGTCTAAAAGGGCCGCCAACATTGTAATTTCTTCCAATAAATCTTCAATTCTCTCTCTGAAATACGTAATATCTTCGGCAGAATCCATTTCATCGGCAGTAGTAAGCATTTTTCTAATTAATTCTTGTGCTATCGATTCACCAATCAGTAACTAGAGGGCGTGTTAGAGTCCACCCTCTCAACTTTGACGAGTGAAAGTGACAGTTTTATTTCAAGTCATATTTCATGACGGTTTGCAGGAATGTTACGAACAAAATGAAATAAATAAATGAGCAACGAAAAACATATTTCGTGACACATTTATTTATTTAGGCTCTTATTTCATGATACATTTATTTATTAAGGCTTCATTTCATGGTAGATTTATTTATTTATGCTCACATTTCACAATACTTTTATTTATTTGCACATTTATTTATTTAATTTTGTCCGAGATAGTCCTCCATATATATAGTCCAGGTCCAGTCTCTCCAAGGTCTTCATGATGTGAGACGCAAGTGCCACTGGTCTGTAGTCATTAGGTGAAGAACAGGAACAATGCAGGATGTTTTCCAAAGCTGCGTCACCTTCTGAGGTCTTAGGGACACCATAAAGTTAATCAGCACAGGCCTTAAGAACTCAAGGGCTAATAATATAATGTATTGTTATTAACAATGACACTTCTTACGCGGGTTCAGGATGGTGTAGATGGAGGACTGGATACCTCCACACACTCCTGTCCTTCCTTCGCCATTCACAAGTTTGTGTTTTTTGGAACTCCAACAACTGAATTCCGTATCTTATCTGGGGTTGCCCGATGAATCATTCAGGTAAAAAACAAAAAGGTGATCCCCGACAGTGGAGTGCGTCACTAAGTAAATAAATATTGCCACCCGTTAATGAAAGAAGCCACCTAGATTTTTAATTTCAGAAATGACATTAAAAGTATTTTTCAGGCAGTGTGGCATAGCGGTTAAGGCTTTGGATTTCAAACTCTGAGGCCGTGTGTTCAAATCCCACTGCTGACACTATGTGACCGTGAGCACCTGCCTGTGCTCTAACTGAATAAACTAAAAAGAAATGTAGACGATTGTGAGTTTAATGTTGTAAATTGCCTTGGATGAAGGCATAATCCAAGTAAATAAATAAATAAATTGAATGAGCAGAACCGAGCTGCCAAGCACAGTGTGGCGAGTTTCCACTCGGACTGCATCTTAACGTCATTTTTCCATTTGCCTGTTTGAATTAAATGCTCTCTTTGGCTTAAACGTTAAAGGATTTCGTCGTTGTATTAAATGCACATGGATCTTCAACAAGCAGCAGACAATGACGAATGTTCTGTGAGCTGCACTGCAGTTCACTGGCCCGTAATTAAATCTTGTGTAATTGTCAACAGATTTTCTTTTAATCTCTGTTTAGCCGATTTTGCAATCCTTTCATGTGAATTTTGCACTAAGTAACATCAAAAGGTGGATGTTTTAAGACTTATTGGAGTTGGTCGTTTTGTACTCCAGTGTGAGTTTAACAACAATAAAGAACATAATTTAAAACACAAAAAAATATATAAATAAAGAAATAAATTGCTTGCTGGCAGTAAAATGAATCTCCCACTGTAAATACAAGCTTCTTGGGGATGACTGCAGTTGTTTTAAAACATTTCAGTAAACCAGAAACTGTTTATCGGAAGCGGAAATCCGATTGCTTTTTATTACCGAATGGAAACTCGCCTTGGTGTACCTGCGACCCCCAGTTTGAAGGTTTACTTTACCGCCTAACATAAACAAAGAGACAGAAGGACGGAAGAAGCCTCGCCGGCAGCTCGTCCAGGGCACCGACAGAGGGGTAAGACGGCTGGCTCTGCTGGGATTAATTTAGCGCTGCCTAAAGCGGCAGGCCTCTCTTGGCAGCGCTCTCAAAAGCTGAATAAGCAGCATCCGAGCAGCTGTTGTCAATAATATTAACGAGTCGCAGCATCAAAATAAAAGGGCTGCCCGAAAGAAGAAAATTAAGAGAGATACGAGGAGAGAGAAAGGCATTTGTAAGAAACAAGAATCATCGAAAGACCCCCTCCGCTTGACCGCCTCACTGTGCCATCTAACAGCATCGCAGCCAGTGATAAACGTCATTTTAGACGGATAATTAATGAGTACCACACACACATACATACACGCCGCCTGTTTGACACGACTAACAACAGCAAGAACAATTGAACCAATTAATTTAATACGTTACAGGTTGGCCGCTCTCTTGTCACATTGGGTTCTCATTTAAAGTTTCAGCTTTCTCAAGCATCTCTGCTTGTTTTATTCCTCCTTTTTAATAACGTAACAACCACAAAGATATTGGCTAATGACTATGGCATGGCTTTTTATCCAGTCTGGAAGGAAGCTATTAAAAAACGATCCGTTTTTGCACATCGTATAATGCTTATTATTTAGGACACCCAACTTCTACACTATGTAAAGGTATATAGCTGAAGTAGACGTATTCGAGAATATTACAAGAGAAAGAAAGTATCTATCTATCTATCTATCTATCTATCTATCTATCTATTATATAGTGCTATCTATCTATCTATCTATCTATCTATCTATCTATCTATCTATCTATCTATCTATCTATCTATCATATAGTGCATTTCCTATCTATCTATCTATCAATCTATCTATCTATCTATCTATCTGTTATATAGTGCTTCTCCTATCTGTCTGCCTGCCTGCCTGTCTGTCTGTCTGTCTAACCACATAAAATTCCTTCATGTCTTTATAAAGACACATGCATACATAAGTATAAAGTGAACCATACGATAGATAGCTGCATTTAATCATAATGCTTGTCATGTCTATGTATCAACTATGTAGTGCTTTTCATATCTGTTAATTTAGTATTACCTCACATACAGTATATGCGTATATATACATTTTATAGTGCCTTTCACATCTGTGCATGTATGCATTAATCTGTTATCTGCAGTATGTCCTTAATATCTGTGTATGTTTGCATGTGAATTTCTCCTTGGGATTAATAAAGTATCTATCTATCTATCTATCTATCTATCTATCTATCTATTATACTATCTATCTATCTATCTATCTATTATATTATACCTTTCATATCTATCTATCTATCTATCTATCTATCTATCTATACTGTACTGATCTATTTTATGGTGCCTTTAATATTTAGGCATGTATGTATCTATTCTTTATACTTCATATATACATAGATTTAAAACATGCCTCTGTGTGTATGTAATATATACACAAGTAAATGCACAGATATAATAGGCACTAATATTATATTTACCTGATGCCCTTTTCCAATGTGACTTATAAGATTTGAGATACAATTGGCTACATTTCTTTTCTTTTTCCAATTGTAGATCAGCAGGTGAAGGTACTTGCTCATGGTCACAGTGTATCATATAGTGCCTTTATTTCTTTATATGTATGCCTTGTATTGTCATATAATGCCTTTAATATCTCTACATGTATATCTCTATATAGTGCCTTTAATGTCACATAGACATAGGTTATAGTGTTTCATGTCTATGTGTGTATGTGATATATAGATAGATGCATAAATACATAGATAAGAAAAGCACTGTACATATCTATGAATCTGTTATATACGATCTATCTATCTATCTATCTATCTATCTATCTATCTATCTATCTATCTATCTATCTATCTATCTATCAACATTCTGTCTTAGTTTTCATTCTGCTTGTTGCTTTAATTAGGTTATACATGTATTATATGGTGGCACAGTATTTAGTACAACTGCCTCAAAGCTTCAAAAACTTGGCCTGTGTGGACTTCCCATGTTATCTCTGTGTTTGCACTGATTTTTCTCCTGGTGCCCTGCTTTTCCATCCTCATTCCTGTATTTTTTATTTTAGGTGAAGTGGGTCAATTAATTAAATTAGCTTGGTGTAGTTTTTGTTCCTACTCTGTGTTCAGTGCTGCCAGGACAGGTTCTTGTGCTCCGTAACTGTGTACAATAATAGAAAAGACACATTCAAAAAATGCATAGAGGAATGGATATTTATTAATGGTATTGCTATATAACCTTAAATTATTTATGTTCGCTAGCCAATAAGCCGGAAATCCAATCTTGTTACTAATGTGCATCTTATAAAAAAAACTAGACCGGCACCGACACATTAGAGGGGCTATGAGAATAAATTTACTGTTGTATTTACTGGAAACTAAAAAACAAAATCAAAAGCTTCTAAACAAGTTGAATGTAAAGAAATTGTGGAGAACATATTTTTTGGTTGGACCAGCTCATTGTTTTACTGTTTCAGTAAAGATTTTGAAGAGATAGATAGCATTTTACTGAATTTCAGTAAATGAAATCTCAATAGAGTAGAAACTTGATAGCTTTAGTAAATGAATGTGTGCTTCATTCCAATTAGCAGTTAACAGTAATAAAAAGAAATTGGCTGAACTCAAGCATAAAAACTTTCCTTTTTGACATGTTTTACTCTCTTGTTTTTAATGGCTAATATAATTTACCATTGTTTTGATGATCTTGTTTTCTCTTTCTTTGTACAATTAAAATTTTTGGCAGTCTGCTTTATTTTAATCTTATACCAGCCTGATTTAGCTGATATGACAGCCTGTGAATGACATCACACGTAAGCCACTGGCACACACTCATACAAGGTTTGGCAAAAGAAAAGAAATCTTTTTACATTTAAGCAGACAGGGGCATAGACTTTGGACTTCAAATCCTGAGGTTGGAAGTTCAAATCCCACTACTGACACCATGTCCCCAGAAATGGAACCAATTATAGCTTAGATCTAGAAATTCACTGGGGATAAGAGCATCAAGTAAACAATCAGTTAAAATACACCAGCTAAGATGATTTATGCATTTTCTTGCTAATATTAAGATTAGTTAGTAGAAATGAAATAGTGTTTTTCCCCTTCTTCTTCTTCTTCTTCTTCCCTACTTTATTGTTACAAGTACATCAAAAATTGCAAGAAATTCATTACCATGTAATAAGAAAGCTCATATTGTGTTCATTCATTTAGTTAAAATTAAAATTCATTTAATTTATATAGTGCCTTTCATATCTATCTATCTATCTATCTATCTATCTATCTATCTATCTATCTATCTATCTATCTATCTATCTATCTATCTATCTATCTATTTGTCTGTCTGTCTGTCTGTTTGTCTGTCTGTCTCTCTGTCTGTCTATTGAGCTTCTGTAAAAAGCCAGATTTCCCTCTGGGGACAAATAAAGTTCTGTCTAATCTAATTAGCAGTTGTAAGTATTTCTCTTTAAATTTGTACACGCAGCAATAATAACCCAATGTAAACGAACCTGTGGTGAAGCTTGTTCTTGCATTCAAAAGCTGAAGTAATCATTTGAATTAAAGGAGATCTCTGTTCGCTCAGCTGGGAAAGAGGGATGCTTTTTGCATTGTGTATGGAGGGCAGGTGCTTAATTCACATCTCAGAGGGGGAATGACTACTGCAGAGGATGCTGAGTGTGCAAGACAAACACTGCTATAATATTTGAGCTGTGACCTGGATTCACCACTTAATCATTAGAGGGAAGTTATAGCAAGGGAGACTACAGGTATAATGCAGTTACATTAGCATATAA